>NC_053167.1:142972864-143232644 GCF_016835505.1 Polypterus senegalus | reverse complement strand
CTGTGTCTGTCTGGTCTAAATTGGCATAGAGGTGAAAGACAAGTGTTATCCCTCCACCACAAGTCATATCTAATTGCCTTTCCACATCTGCAGCTCTATGTGCTCTTCCTGGTGATCCTCAAGCTGATTTTTGTCTCCTTCAAATGTCCCACAGGTGACTTTTCTGTGTTATGGCCTACTGTCATGCTGCAGTCACAAAAAATACAACTCAACCTCAAAGGGACTTATACAACAGACGCCCATCAGAATCATCCCAGGTTTTCCTGATACAAAACAATTTACTTTTCTATAGCCTATAATCACACAAGAAGTGCCGCAATGGGGGTCAATACAATACAATACACAGAACAGAACACAAGTAATCCTCAATACAGTATTAAAATAAAAATATTACAAGTATGGAGCAGAATTTAACGGAAGATGATATTAGATATTATGACTTGGAGTCCTGGAGACCACTCCCTATTGGCCATTCCATAGCTGAGTCAATGCTGGGCCAGCCAATCTGATTAAAGGAACCCTCTACCCGAAAATTCCTGTGATCCTCCAACAGAGATTACTTTCTTTTGGCAGTGG
Organism: Polypterus senegalus; assembly: GCF_016835505.1. Classification (NCBI taxonomy): domain Eukaryota; kingdom Metazoa; phylum Chordata; class Cladistia; order Polypteriformes; family Polypteridae; genus Polypterus; species Polypterus senegalus. The sequence continues at coordinate 143,232,068 of NC_053167.1, read as the reverse complement.
CACCAAGTGGCACATTTGAGCACCGAGAAGAGAAACAGAATAGGTGAGGGTTAGTATTCAATTATAATTATCATGTTACTTCTGTTTTAGTGCTAATGACTAACAACAGAGATGCAGTCTGTACAGTTAATCAGCAGCTCTAGTCAGGGTGTGCTAAACTGAAGTAGTGAGTCTTCAGCTGGGATTTAAAGGCTGAGACCGAAGGGGCATCTCTTATGGAAGCAGGAAGACCATTCCACAGTTTAGGGGTCTGTAACTAAAAGCTCGACCTCCCACTGTTATTTTATTAATCCTTGGAATCTTAAGCAGACCGCATCTTGAGATCTTAATGTGCGCTCAGGTTTGTAAGTCATGATAAGTTCAGACAAGTAAGCGGACCTCCGCCATTTAATGCTTTATATGTTAAAAGGAGGATTTTGAAATCTGCCCTAAACTTAACCGGGAGCCAGTGTAAAGATTTTAGAACTGGAGTTATGTGTTCATATTTTCTTGTTCTTGTAATAATTCTTGCAGCCGCATTTTGGATTAACTGGAGGCTGAATAAAGAACAGTTTGAACAGCCAGTGAACACCGCATTGCAGTAGTCAATCCTACTAGAGATAAATGCAGGAATTAATTTTTCAGAATCCTGTTTATTTAGAAAGCGCCTTAATTTCCCAGCATGTTTAAGATGGAAGAAACCTGATTTGATCAACTTTGTAATATGCTTTAAATGACTTGATAAAGTCAAAGAGAACTCTGAGATTGTGGGCTGATTCAGTAAAATTAATGGGGATTCTAGCTGAGTTAAATGATGACAGAATATTGCTGTGATCAACGCCATTCCCTCCAACAATTAACATCTCTGTTTTATCTGTGTTTAAAGACAAGTCGTTCTCATCCATCCAGTCCTTTAATTCACTAACACAACTAATTAAAGACAACATCGGAGAAACTTCATTTGATTTAAATCAGTGTTTCCCAAACTCAGTTCCGGGACCCCTGTGGCTGCAGGTTTTTGTTCCAACCAGATTCCTAATCCGTGACAGCACCTGATGGCACTGATGTCATTTCATTAGCTCATATTATTTTTCTTTTATTCTTCAATCAGAAAAGCACAGCAGCCTGATTTTTACATTTATAAGACATTTAGAAATATTTCTGCTTTTGCTATAGATTTAAATGGTTAACTCTCTTTTGTTGATTTCATTATATTTTGCCCTTTCTCTGTGAAGTTTTTCCCTTCATTGTATCTTAATAATGATAATTTAAAACAAGCAGATCAGACAACCAGGCAAACAACACTGAATAATCAAAGGCTTCAGCTACTTTAGAGTCAGACCCACTGATTAGTAAATAATGGATTAATTAAACATTTGGAAGACCTAGAAAAGTAGAATCAAAATCAAGATGAAAATACTGTTAAAAAGAAAATAAAATACATTATTCTTATATAACTGCTTGGTACTTTTTAATATATATATTTTTTAGCAAACTTAGTTTTCTATTTTCTATATTGTTCCCTAAACATGGAACTTGGGAAATATCAGTTCACTTAATTAGCCCAGGAGTTCAATTAAAAACCGAAGCTGTTTGGAACAAAAACCCGCAGCCACAGGGGGTCCCCAGGACCGAGTTTGGGAAACACTGCTGTAAATAAAAGGTATAACTGGGTGTCACCTGCATATGAGTGAAAATGAACAACTAATGAGAGATCCCAGTGGACGCCTGTAAAGTGACAACAGTAAAGGTCCCAGTACTGAGCCCTGCGGACACCATATTGAACTTCTGTGTATAATGATGGAGTCCTGTCTGTATGTATTGGAATTGATTTGATAAATAAGATCTAGATTGTCTAGATTGTTCTAATTCTAATTCTAATCTAAACCAAGCGAGCACAGTGCCTGTGAGCCCAATGTCAGTTTCTAGCCTGTGCAGTAAAATCGAATGGTCAATGGTGTCTAACAACATCATTACAGTGGAGTTTCCTTCATCAGAGGATATCAGAATGTCGCATTAGTGCCGTTTCTGTACTATGACCAGTACAGTACAAGATCTTTCGAAGGTCTACATGTAGGACACTGAGATAGGGTACTTTGTCATTAGACCTGGGCCTGTAGTTTGCTTTGCTTTTAATCAAAACTGAAGTTAAGAAATAAAGAGTTTGTCATATCGACATGTGTGTGTCTTGTTCTGTGTCACCCTCACTCAGCTCACACATAGCAGCAACAGTGGAGAGAAGAAGAGAAAGGCAAACCACAGGAAACTGAAGATGCGGAGTCAAAGATACACAGTGCTTATTTTGAAGGAAGGTGTCAATGAATCTTAGCATGTCTGTATAAAACGTGACTGACACAAAAACAAAACCTATTGTTTATTGCTATAAGCTTGGTAAAGAGCACCAAGTTCACATCCATAATAAATTCATTTAAAATGATCAAATATTCTATGAACAGGCACAAAGTTCCAAAGAGTGGCACACACACACGGTGCAAATGCCAGCTAGGAGATTCCCGCCTGTGGCCAAGCCTGTGGTTTGCTCTTTTTGAGTCTCATTTCCTCCTAATCAGACACTGCACTGTGTTCTTCCAGTGTTCATCTGTCCGGTTTTGGTGCCCACTGCAGTCTCAGCTTTCAGTTCTTGGCTGACAGGAGTGAAACCCAGCGTGTTCTTCTGCCTTCGCTTCCCTGCTGCTTTACGGTTTGACACAGGCCCGGAGTGGCTAATCAGGAGAAATGGGAAAATTCCCAGTGGGCTGGCTGGTTTCAATCAACATACATGTCACATGCTATGCTGCACCTACTGCTTCTGCACTCACAGGTACAGCCTGCCAGCCAGCCACCTGCTTTAACGTGTTCCATGTGACCACAAGCAGCCAATCACACAGAGGCTGGTGTGTAGGGTTGATTGTCTGTTACCCAGAGCCTTATAGTTGAGAGGATCTGCAGTTACTGAGCTACGTTCCTCTGAGAGACGCCTCGAGAGTAGCTGAATGGTAAAAAAAGCAAAGGTGGTGCTGTACAGGCGAGAATAAAAAAATGGAAGGCACTTGAAAATGATGCAGCCAAACGCGCCAAACTGAGTGGCTTTTTAATTAAAATGGCCTGGTGTGTCCACAGAAAGTGCTGCTGTCACTGTGAAGGCTTTAGGTGGGTGAGGAGCTCATTACAGGATGGATTAGGTCAGTTTCACTATAACCACCTTTAAGGTCTTATATTACTTCAGACTGATTCTACTTCTTCTACAAGGATCTGCAGTTACTGAGCTACGTTCCTCTGAGAAAAGCGTGTCATTCCCACGCCAGTCTTGGTAAAGTCTTACAGAATGTTGTTTTTATTGTAATGCTGGTGCAGATGAGTCTCATAGGGATACTGAGGTACTGAAGTGTGAATAAAGGAGAAGAGATTAAACAGGCCACAGCCACTCAACAGCAGAAATTTGAAGATGAGACTGTTGATCATAACTTTGATTTCTTTGCTAGTCCTCAGTTACAGGACATAAATGCATTTTTTCATTTCAACCACAACAATCTCCAAGTTGTCCTGTACCAAAAGTATACAACAGAAAAGATGGAACCAACCATAAATGGTTGACTTTCTGTGAAGAAAACCAGTCTCTACTGTACAGTATGTCTGCCATTTGCTCCGTTTTCTAGTGATGGCCCTTTCATAAAGGGAGGCATGAAAACATGGAGACACATTCACCAAAGAACAGAGGAGCATGAAAAAAGTAAGATGCACAAAAATAGTGCAGATGACTACTTTCTGAAAGCACAAATGGCAGATGCCAGAAGCCTATTGATCAGCAACCAAATGTCATTACATGTTGAAGACGTTAAAAAGAAACGTCAGGTGATGGAGCGTGAAGTTGATGTTATAAAAGTTATCGGCAAATGTGGCCTCAGCTTCAGAGGTGATAAAGAAGAGGCTGCTTGTAGCTTAGAAAACATTGCTGTTAACCATGGAAATGTCCTCAAACTGATTTTGCTATTAAGCAGATATGATATTTGCTTTCAGCCGCATGTAAATGCCTGCACAGAAAGCAGCAAAAGCAGCATGAAGCTGGCATGAGGGTCAGAGGCTCTTTAGTTACCCTGCTGTCTAAGTACATGTTCAGCAATGTTGTGGATGTAATCAGTGAACTCATAAAGAGAACAATAGCAGAGAAGGTTAGACAGGCTGGCATGTTTTCTGCTCAGATCAACACAACGCAGCTCTAAAGACCAGTGCTCGGTCATATTTAAATATGTAACAGATGTCATCCATGAAAGACTGATTGCCATAGTGGACTGTGAGTCATATACAGGGCAGCATTTTACAGAGAGAAGCTCAATATTGACATCAGCACATGTGTGGGCAACTCAACAGTTGGTGCAGCAGCTCATATGCAGGGTCAGTAGTATCAGGGGTTTTCTGCCCTTCTCTCCCTCTCAGATTCATGTATGGCGTTGTGCACATCTTTGAACAGCCAGTGTGGTGGAAAGTGCTTTCCTCTTCTCACTGCTTCATGAAATGGCAGTTTTCTTGAGAGAATCGTCCAAGCGCATGCAGAAGTGGGAACTGATGAGTCAGGACACACACACCACAGAAGACTGTGCCCAACAGGGCACACAAGGTGGTGGGCCAAGGATCAGGCACTGAGCAGCAAAGTATTTGGGTGTTTTGGGAATCCTCAGGGAGCCTTGTTTTTGAAGTGCTTTTGACTTTACACAACATTGTAGAGGACAGGGGACAAAAGCCAACTGTGAGAGCCAAGGCAAAGGGATTCATAGAAGACCTTCTGAAGTATGAAACAGTCCTCACCACTCAAATTGTCCTACGCATGTTTGATCAAAATACTTACAAACAAAGGGAATGGATATTATCACAGCTCACCGGCTGGTTGAAGGGACAGTGGACAGTCTCCGGCAGAGTGCTAGGAACTTTGAAGGAATTAAGTGTGCAGCTGATAAGTTTGTGCAGCGGGCTAAAAGAAAGCTGCAGGAAGAAGAAGAGTGTGAGCTGGTGGTGCAAACTGCCCTTTCTGAACGAAGGGTTGGCGGAGTGGTGGCTCTGAGGCTAGGGATCTGCACTGGCAATTGGAAGGTTGCCGGTTCGAATCCCGTAAATGCCAAAAGGGACTCATCTGTTGGGACCTTGAGCAAGGCCCTTAACCTGCAATTGCTGAGCACTTTGAGTAGTGAGAAAAGTACTATATAAATGCAAAGAATTATTATTATTAAAATGAAAAATGCCTGGGCAGCTTGCAGAAAATGAGCCTTTAACATCAGCTATCACTTACTTCACTGTCAATGTACACAATGTCACTTTAGACACATTGACTGACAATATCCATAGAAGGTTTTCTACTAATGCAAAATTTTGTTCAGATTTTGCCCATCCTACATATACAGTGTATTCAGGAAGTATTCACAGCACTTCATCACTTTTTCCACATTTTGTTATGTCACAGCCTTATTCCAAAATGGATTCAATTCATTTTTCTTCAGAATTCTACACACAACACCCCATAATGACAATGTGAAAAAGTTTACTTGAGGTTTTTGAAAATTTATTAAAATAAAAACCTGAGAAATCCCATGTCCATAAGTATTCCCAGCCTTTGCTCAATACTTTGTCGATGCACCTTTGGCAGCAATTCCAGCCTCAAGTCTTTTGAATTTGATGCCACAAGCTTGGCACACCTATCCTTGGCCAGTCTCGCCCATTCCTCTTTGCAGCACCTCTCAAGCTCCATCAGGTTGGATGGGAAGCGTCGGTGCACAGCCATTTTAAGATCTCCAGAGATGTTCAATCAGATTCAAGTCTGGGCCACTCAAGGACATTCACAGAGTTGTCCTGAAGCCACTCCTTTGATATCTTGGCTGTGTGTTTAGGGTCGTTGTCCTGCTGAAAGATGAACCGTCTCCCCAGTCTGAGGTCAAGAGTGCTCTGGAGCAGGTTTTCATCCAGGATGTCTCTGTACATTGCTGCAGTCATCTTTCCCTTTATCCTGACTAGTCTCCCAGTTCCTGATGCTGCCACCACCATGCTTCACTGTAGGGATGGTATTGGCCTGGTGATGAGCGGTGCCTGGTTTCCTCCAAACATGACGCCTGGCATTCACACCAAAGAGTTCAATCTTTGTCTCATCAGACATGAATTTTGTTTCTCATGGTCTGAGAGTCCTTCAGGTGCCTTTTATCAAACTCCAGACAGGCTGCCATGTGCCTTTTACTAAGGAGTGGCTTCCATCTGGCCACTCTACCATTCAGGCCTGATTGGTGGATTGCTGCAGTGATGGTTGTCCTTCTGGAAGGTTCTCCTCTCTCCACAGAGGACCTCTGGAGCTCTGACAGAGTGACCATCAGGTTCTTGGTCACCTCCTGACTAAGGCCCTTCTCCCCGATCGCTCAGTTTAGATGGCCGGCCAGCTCTAGGAAGAGTCCTGGTGGTTTTGAACTTCTTCCACTTACAGATGATGGAGGCCACTGTGCTCATTGGGACCTTCAAAGCAGCAGAAATGTTTCTGTAACCTTCCCCAGATTTGTGCCTCGAGACAATCCTGTGTCGGAGGTCTACAGACAATTCCTTTGACTTCATGCTTGGTTTGTGCTCTGACATGAACTGTCAACTGTGGGACCTTCTATAGACAGGTGTGTGCCTTTCAAATCAGGTCCAATCAACTGAATTGACCACAGGTGGACTCCAATTAAACATCTCAAGGACGATCAGGGGAAACAGGAGGCACCTGAGCTCAATTTGGAGCTTCATGGCAAAGGCTGTGAATACTTATGGACATGGGATTTCTCAGTTTTTTTATTTTTAATAAATTTGCAAAACCTCAAGTAAACTTTTTTCACGTTGTCATTATGGGGTGTTGTGTGTAGAATTCTGAGGAAACAAATGAATTTAATCCATTTTGGGATAAGGCTGTAACGTAACAAAATGTGGAGAAAGTGATGAAGCTGGGAATACTTTCCGGATGCACTGTAGATAGGAAGAACCTCAGAGATCTCTGTCTCAGTCCTAGGAACAGCTAAAAGATACTGCAAAGAACCCTTAAGCTCCCAGACCTCTGGTAGAGGACCGGAGCTTGAAGTGAATATGCAACCACCCATGAGAAAGAAAGGGTGAGCCAAGAGTTTTAAAATTAATGTGTGGGTGTATATAATGTATATAGTTGGCCGGTCTGAGGCATGAAACTCCTGGCCTGAAAATGAGTCCCACTCCGGCCCTGGTTTGACGTGTTGTGCGTTCAGAGATGATTTTCTGCTTACCACAGTTGGTTATCTGAGCTGCTGCAGCATTTCAGTTGGCAAGACCCTCTTCTCCTCAGACCCCTGTCATAACAAGGCGTTTCCGTCCAGAGAACTGCCATCTGCTGGATGTTCTTATTTTTTCGCACCGCTCTGAGTAAACTGTAAGTGTAAAAGGCTTGTGTGCCTTAATGGCTCTGAAACATCACATGAAAACCGTGGAGTGTGCAGTGAGCAGGTGAGTTTGTGACATGTATCTCGTGAAAACCAGAACTACTGGAGCTGCTAGAGAGAGTTTAAGTTTGTGCGCTTGTTGACCAAATAGCCACACACATACTCACCTACCTGTACAGTTGTTCTGCTTCATGTGAATTTCTGGCCTTCATCATTAAAGCAATGTTCCTGAAATGGTTGGATTAGTTCCTGCGTTCTAACTGACACACCACAGCGACTACAGTGAATTGCGAGTCTGCTTTCTCAACTTTCTTTCCAATAGTAAGGACCATTGATGTGAAAGTCCCATACGATCAGCAGTTTCTGATTGACTCCTACCAGCCTGTGGGCACAATTGATCCAGACCACTGAGATCCATTCTGGAGTTTGATGTAAACATGAACTGAAGCCCCTGTCCTGGATTTGATGCTTCGTGCTGCTGCCACAAGACTGGCTGATGATATCTGCATGGATAAGCAGGTGTGCAGGGTTCATAACAATTTGCTCAGTAAGCAAAACTCCTTCCTTAAAAATCCAAAACCTCATTTTAGTGGGTTTAGCCTGGCAATTGTGAAATTGCAAGTGAAACTGCAAATGCCAAACAGAGCTGTAGGGTAACGCAAAATGCCCAAGCCTGCCACTGAAGGGGAACTCCGTTTTTCACTTTCTGTTTCGTGGAGCTTTAGTGGAGATATTCATGCGAGCGGCTTTAATGGAGCCCTGAGCTGAGCGGTGAGGAGCACCCGAGCTGAGACCCCTGGAACTGAAGATCTGCATGCAGGTAACGAGCCGGTGTGTGAGAATGTCGACACCTGGGGTTAGGGATTTTTTTTTGGCGGAGGGGGCTTGTAAAGCTAAGAAAAAAATAAAAAGATGAACTTGTTTTCATTTTAAAGTACCCTCGAGACCGCCGTCAAACATCCATTCGAGCCCACTGAAAAGATGTGTGCCTTCGAGTCTGGGGTCGTTTTTCCTACATCACCAAAAATGTTGATAATCAAGAGGTCTTAAACATTTTAATTCGACATGACGGTCAAATCCGCTTAATGCTGTGCTTCTCAGTCTTTATTCGCCTAAGACCCCCTGTGTACCTTTGGATTATGTGACAGTTCCCCTCTAGGAGTTTTGCTGCAATCTTTACAAAGGTGCTTGTTTTCGAACTTCCATCTTCTATCATCAAAAGCAGATTTAATGCTCTTGTGTTGCCTTTGTTTTCTTAAAGCATAATACAAAAATTAATAGATAATTTCAAAAACAATTTGGGTGCTTTTATTAAATACATTTATTAGTGCCTTATTTTCCTAGTCATAAACTTGAGGCATGGGGGTGTGTGTTAAATACTAATCAGTAATTAACAAAATACAGAATTGACATTTTGAAGGAGACACAGCTGGTACTGCGTGGGCTTAAGTATTATTGTTCAAATTAAGCAAAACATAATTACATTTTGTACCGATCACCGAGATGGAAAGTCCGATACAGACACCGAATGGAAGTTAAGCACAATAACGGGCGCGTTTAGTCCACAACAAAAGATGTACAGTAAAATCAAACTCGTAAAAATAACAGTAACTTCACTAGGCTGCAGGCTGCTGCGCTCTGATCGTCGTCAAGTGTCTCGTGTCCTTTTTCCTTTCCCAGGCTCTCTCGCTATTCATCCATCCATCCATTATCCAACCTGCTGAATGCAAACACAGCGTCACTGGAGCTAATCCCAGCCAGCACAGAGCGCAAGGCAGGAACCAATCCTGGGCAGGGCACCAGCCCAACGCAGGGTACACACACCCACCCACACACCAAGCACACACCAAGCACCCACTGGGGCCAATTTAAAATCACCAATCCACCTAACCTACATGTCTTTGGACTGTGGGAGGAAACCGAGCGCCCGGAGGATCTCTCGCTATTTTTATGTATGCAAGATGTCCATTTTACGACAGTGTACTTTTTGTTCGTTGTAATATGGGTTAGACTGAGGGAGAATTTTGGAGAGAATGAGAATTCCGGAACAAACGCCTCTCAGAGATAAACTGCACCTGTCCTCCATCCTCCGCTCTCGTATTGTATGCAACCTTTTTTCGACAAGGATATCGGTAGTTTTCACTTCCACCTCCTCATCCCTTTCTTGACATGCCCAGAGATACTCCAGTGCCTTGGACTCGCTGGCTGGAGTCTTGTGAAACTTAAAGTAACCACGGCTCTTGATTTAGACGATGTAAGTGTAAGCAGTAGTTCATGTTGAGTTTTAGTAAAGTTTATTGATTATTTATTGAAGAGGAGTGTTCTTGGGTAGCTCACTGCTGTATCTTCACCGTTGTGTTATAAAAGAAATAAAATACAATCGGCAAGTATTCCACAAACTCGGGCGACGACACTCTAAAAATGTCAGTAAATTTAACGGTAATACTGTAAATGGTGAAAGTAAAATACCTTTTCTGAAAACGGAAAGTTACCTTCCTGCGGTGGGCTGGCGCCCTGCCCGGGGTTTGTTTCCTGCCTTGCCCCTGTGTTGGCTGGGACTGGCTCCAGCAGACCCCGTGACCCTGTAGTTGCGGGTTGTATAATGGATGGATGGAAAGTTACCTTGTGTTCTACTGAAAATGACCTGTATATCTTAAGCAATACATTTCATTATTTTTACAGCCACGTTCTGTAAAATTGATATTTTTCTACCTTCAAAATATGCTACATACCGTATATTGATGCATTACACTGAAAAAAACTCTTAATTTGACATTGTAAAACTGTTAAATACCGAAGGTAAACAACTGTAAAATTTGAAACGGTAAAGCTCTGTTTCAGTAACACCGAAGTTATATTTGCATAAGGAAACGCCCCTTTACCACATTGTTCCTAGTGAACCGCCCACCTTTGAATAGTAGGGAAAAGTTATTTTTCCTGCGTGCTGAAGGTATTTTGAGGTTATGGAAGCTGATTTATGGTGGGTTGTATATTCATTAAGCTGGCACACCTGTAGGACACCATACACCACAAAACAAACTTTACTTCCCCACCAGACAATGTGCCGTAACTTTGTTAAACACTGAGAAGTTTTCAATGTGTATATTTGAATGGTGCGTGTTTGTTATTGGTTGTTGTTACTTTACTGATGCAAACTGCATACTGGTTTGATTCTGACATTACTTTCTAATGTCTTATTGATTGGCATATTTATTACAGTGCATGAATTTCTGGTTATGGTTAAACATTCCCTTCTGTTGGAATGTGTTAAAAAAGCAGTTATTTACTACAAAGTAAAGTTGTACCGTAGACCTAAAAATATTGTCAGTTTTTATAGTAAAATTCTGGCAACCCAGCTGCCAGTACTTTACCGTAAATTTAACATTATTTTTGCAGTGCATCTCTGTGTGCCTTTCCACACATCGAAGACTCAGTCTGCTACGCTAACGAGGTCACTCGAGGGCCAGAAGTACCGACGCCGGATTCCGGTAAGGAGAATAGCGGACTCTCTACACGTGCTCTTATATAAATAAGTGAAACGCGCAAGTCAGCTCTTTGCTCCTTCACTGTCTGGGAACAAAAGGACAGCGCGTGTACTCCGCTGCTGTGACACTCTTGGAGACGCACTTCTCTTGCTCACAAAGTGGTATCCTCCGCCGAATCCTGCTTCGTAGACGGCGACAGCAGGCAGGCGGGGCGGTTCACCAATACGGGGCTAACTTAAGGGGTTTAGCCAGTTTTGCAAATTCGGAGACATGCGTGATGAGTTTATGAGGAGTCAGCTGGCTGAGCGCAATAAAAGCCCAAAAGTCCGCTAGAATCCGGACTTGCTACAATCAAGTCGCTGCATAAATGGGAGTGCCAAAATCGGAACGGAGCACCGCACACCGGTGACCCCTGCCTTTCCGATGCCATAGCCCCCACTCGTGCCACCAGCGCCCAACCCCACTTTAGTTGCGAAAGTGACTCCTACTAAGCTTAACTGGTCAGGACGATGCCCGGGTTCGAGCCGGTTGAGATGACACCTTCTGTGCCTTTTGATTTTTTTTTATTAATTTTTATTTCTGAATTTCGGCTTTACCCAGAGCCATCTGCAGCCGGAATGCTTCCGGCAGAAAACGCCCAAAAATCACACTGAGACGTACCCAAATTCCACATTTTCCATGATAACACATAGAACGCGTTCCAGACAACGTGCTGACTGCAAGATTTTAAATATTTGCGCACGTTTTCTATTTTCAAATATTCCGGAAAGTGTGCCCACTAAAAGACAGCACAGGCTTCACTCGTTGAGCGAAAGGGGAAAAATCAGAAAATCCGACTTAAAACCAAATTTTAAAGAAAATGTCTGTCCTGCAAATTTCAATTAGGTAGCGCAAAACATTCAACCAAAAAAAAAAAGGACATTAAATAATATTTTACAATATTGCTATCAGGATTGTGGCCTATCACGCGGGCTCTCCACGTTGCGTTTCCAGATGGAGATCTCCAGCTCTCTCAGCAGTGACAGGAGACGCGGCTCGGGCGCTGCAGTGCATAGAAGACTTGGACAGCTGCAACGAGAATCCCAGCGTACAGCTTACGCGACAGTTTCCTTTGAGACCCCAATATTTTGGCGGAAATGGTGGCTTTAAATCACACGCTACGAGAGCGCAGAGCTGCCCTGCCCGTGGTCGGATATGCCAACGCTGCAAAAAGCCGGTCGCTTAGCGAAAGTTTGCCGTTCCGCTCGGTCATCTTGTGACAATTCATAATGTGACATCCAGGCAAACCTCTTTTAAATCCTGCACAGTGAAACTAGACAAAGTCTGTCTTCCGCTTTTGCTAGATACTGGGCTAACAGTGTCTCTGTTAAATGTAAAGACTAAAAGCATTTTTTCCCAGATCTCCGCTATCTGCTCCAGTCACCACACTCTGTGGCTCTGCCAGCTCTGTGATTGGCATTGTGTGTTCAGTTGAGCTGTCAGTACGCTGTGGTTCTAAGTTTCTTCCTAAATTCACATTTCAAGTCTCCTGCCGTGGTGCCAGTCTCTGAGGCCTGGATCTCTGTAACTGCCTTGGCTTTAACCTTGTTGACACCAGTGGATCTGTAATTCTTAATGTCTGCTTCCCTGGCAACAGAAGTGGGAATCACTTTTGGTGGGCTTGGCTGTCTCTCTGCCTTTCATCACCAGCCTTGCCAGATGCCACTGTGCGTCCTGTCATCCGGGCACCACGTCGCATCCCACTGGCTTCCCGTGACAGAGTATTGGCTGAACTGCAACACCCCTAGAGGCTGTTATTATAGAGCCTATTAATGCTGCCCCATGGATTTCCAATTTGGTTGTTGCAAAAAAAAAAAAAAGTCAGGGGAACTACAAATCTGTGTCGATCTAAGGGCAGTAAACAGGGCAGTCACTCCAGACAAATACCCTCTGCCAACATCAGAGGAGCTAACGACCCAATTTTATGGATCTCGTTTCTTTACAAAGTTATTTCTCCGTCAGGGATATCTGCAGGTGCCACTCCACCCCAGTAGTTGAGACCTGACTGCATTTGTCACTCACGTTGGGGTGTTCTGATATACTAGAATGCCATTTGGACCCAGTTCAGGTCTGAGCTGCATTCAGAAAATACTATCGACTATCTTGGCAGGGATTCCAGGAGTTGTCATCTACCTTGATGATATGGTTGTGTATAGTCTCCACAACCTGAGTGTCTTGACAGAGTGTTTTCAGCACTGGCCAGGCATAATCTCACTCTTAATGGTGATAAATGTGTGTTTTCTGCACCTTCAGTTGAATTTGTGGGTTTACGACTGTCTGCAGATGGTTTGGCCCCACACGGTCTAACACGAAGGCAATTCAGAGAATTCCAGAGCCCACGCCAGTAGCACAGGTTGCTTCATTTTGGCTATGGCTGCATACTCTTTACGTTTCCTGCCATAATACTCCTCCACTGCTGCACTTGTACGTCAACTTTTGATAAAGCTGCTCCCTGGGCATGGACTCTGCACAGAGGCATTACTAAAGGCTCAGCTTGTTTTACCGCCTGTGCTGGCACACTGTGACCTCAACAGTCCCACCTTAGTCACTTGGGATGCATCTGGAGCTGCTATGGGGCTGTACTCTCTCAGATTCAGGAGGGACTGAGAAACCTGTGGCGTTTGTTTCTAGAGATCTTAGCCCAGGTGAACAGAAATCGTCAGTCAGTGAGTGAGAGGCTCTGGCACGTATCTGGGCTTGTGAATGGTGGCATTCATATCTGTATAGCCGTGCATTTACACTCAGAACTGACCACCAAGCTCTCGCTGCATGGATTGCTACATCCGGTTCTGGCCACAGGCCACTAAGACGGCACCGCTGGTCAGAGCGTCTCCAGCAATACAATTTTAAACTCCAGTATACTCCTGGGCACCACAATGTGGTGGCTGACCTACTGTTTCAATTTTCAGCTCCTTCAGCCATGACTCCTTGCGCTGATCGTGCTGAGCGTGAACTTGTTCAGTTTCTTTAAGGAGATGAGCGCAGTGGTTCACTGTTTATGTTAACTCTAAGATTGTTCCCTCAAGTTCTCCTGTCATATAAAAGATCACACAGACATTTCAAAAATGAAGGGAGACCTTTACATCCACACCTTTTCTTAGACATCGAAATATTAGTTGCTGTGGTGTGCAACATGTATACATTGTGCTCTATATTTTCTTTATATTTTGCTCAAAACAAAACAACAGATGAACTTAAACACAGAGCACTAGCATGGACAGTTAGCATCAAAGGCAATCTGTTTTCCTGAATTGTGCCAATCACAGTGTCATCTGTTTGAGCTGAGTACGAATTCAGGAGAGCCTCAAGCTGTACTGATGATTTGATCACCCGTGGAGGGAATAAGTGCACCAGGACTACATTGGTGTACAACTTGGGGAAAGAAGACATGCTGTGGTCCACAGCTTTATAACCTGTGAACAGAAGGAGATTCCATGTGACTGGAAATTACAGCTTTAGCCAGGAGATTGTTAAAACATTAGAAACATTATTGCTTGAAAAACGGACAAACTCAAACAAAATAAAGAGTTTGAGGAAATTTATTCATCATATTGACAGTCCAGCCAATCAGGTCATGTAGCAATCACATCTTGCAAAACTCTGGTAGCATTTTAACATAAGTATGATGGACTAAACGAAGAGAACAGAGCAATATCAGAAGAGGACAGGAAAGGGCGCTGGCTACATGCAGCCATTTCCATCTGATTGTTGGCAAAGCATCTGATGAACAATGTTGAGTTCTAGATCAATTGTGTCCTGGGACATTCATTCTTGACATCTTTGACTTTTCGTAAGCTTTATCTAAAGACTATATATATCCAGGCTTTGCTATGAATATTTTCTTTTATGCTTTTCTCTACTGGTATTATTGTTCTTTAATAAATACCACGTTGCTTTTAACTTTCTATATTTTGTCTTCATATCCAGAGTGATTGAAGTAATAAGGTAACATTTTAGAGCATCTGAGCAGTAAGGAGTGCCATATGATCTGAGCTGCAAGGTTTATCAGCTGCAGACATAGAGCTCTCTCCAGTAATGAACTGTGCGTTAAAGTAAAACATTCACTGGTTGATAAATGGCCAATAGACAAGGATGTTGAGTCTTTGTATGTTTGAATATATTCTTGGAGACCAAAAGTAACATTTAGGTTTGAGATATAACCTAAGACAATGCCTGTCATTCGTGCCAATGATAAGTGAGTCTCCTGGGAGAACCAGGGAAAGCGGATTGTTCTTGTGTTATTCATACAGCACTTGTGGGGTTAAAGAGCTAGGGAATAATGTGCATCACAAGGGCTCAAGTGGAACTGCTCAGGAGCACCAAATTCCTTAATAAAGTGACTTAGTCACTTAACACTGCCTTCCATAGCAAAGAAGGCACAGCAATGTCTCCACTTAATTGATGGCTACCTCCCCTCATTCTCACCACATTCTACAGGGGCACCACTCAGAGTGTTCTGAACAGCTGCATCACCATCTGGTAGGGGAAATGCAGTGGCTCTGACCATAAGGCCCTACAACGGATAGTGTACATCGCAGAAAAAAAAAAATCATTGGGACCTCTCTGCCCTCCATTACTGACATGCATTGTATCTGCAAAATTCTACAGCAGTGTGGAGGACGGCTCCCATTCCTTCCATTGTCTCTTTGTCCCATTTCCATCTGGCAAAAACAGTGTGGCATCTGAACCAGTTTTGCAAGATTACAATACATTTGACAAACGAGAGGAGCCCATTGCGTCCATCAAGCCCGTTTGTTTAGCTAATTGCTAAGATGCCCCCATATCTCATCCAGATTTGTCTTAAAGGTTGTGAACATTTCGGCTTCATCTCCATGTTTTGGTAGTTTGTTCCAGAGTTCCACAAAGAAAAGCTTCCTGACTTCAGTTTTAAATGCACTTTATTTCCACTGGTGTCAAGTCTAACATTCACCCTAAGCGAACGTATTCTTCTGGATCTACGTTATGAATGCATTTGAGGATTTTAAACACCTGGATGAGGTCTCCATGTAGTTTCCTCTGCTTGAGACTAAACAGGTTTAATACTCTGAGTCTGTCACAGTAGGTCATGTCCTTCAGTCCCATGATGCACTTTGTTGCTGCTATGTCTTTCTTGCACACAATGCTCCATTTCTGGTTTTACTAGTGCATTATATAGTTTATAGTTATATTGATGTGGAGCTCGAAGACTAACCTGCACATTTGGTGACAAGCAGAGATAACTCGTTATTTATGCTGAATATCTTTAATAAAAATACAATTTTGAGAGCATTCATTGTTTACTTATCTGCTCTGCCACTAACTAAGTCCCACCGAGTCTGTAATGCAAATGATCAGCATTATATACCTTGGTCCCATCCAGTTATGGGGCATTGGGTAAAAAGTTCTCCTAAACTGGCCAAACTATCAGTAAATAATTCAACGAACAAGGGTGAATGCAAATGCAGCAAATTCTCTGAAAATAATGCTTTGGTGAAATTCGCTGCTCAACGTTAGTCGCCACATGCTATACGTTTGACAGAAATGTAATTTACACAGGAAGATGTCGTGGTTTTCTGATGTAATTGTTGTTTCAAATGAATCCTGGGACCTACACAAGTATAAAGACTTTGATCCACTCATGCAGAGTCCCAAATGAAGTCACGGCTGAGAGTTATGTCATTGAGAAACCTGACCTGGAAGGAGACATCCTGTGGTGTGAGCTTCTGATTGGCTGTAGAAAGTCAATAATGAATACAATGCAGTGATTTTGTGCTTTAAATTACAGATATGCTCCATTTTGGTATATTTACATAATTTGTACTCCATTAAAAAGTTGTTACCCTTTTACTTAATGGCAGATGCTATATGACAGTGACTTTGACACACTGATTTGAGGCCATTGGCAAGTGTAAACATCTAAAACATCAGCTGAAGGTCGGCCCCGTACCTGTTACACAGGAGTCTTTTAACCTTATTTTTTAGTGAGATAGTCATTTGATAAAATGATAACCATCTAAGGAAAAGAAATCATAAAGTCAGGTTTCCTCTTACAGTAAAAACAGGAATTGTGGAATTTCGTTTCATTTTCACACTAAGTCAGCTCTGTTGGTATGTAGGGGTCTCTGTGAGTGTCCCAGCCCTCGCCTCACGCAAATCTCACACCGACTACATAGCGAGAGTGCGGCTTCACCTTTTAGTGAGAGCATCGTGGGACATTAGAAGAGGTGAGTGCTCGGTGACTGAGGTGGCTCCACTGTGTGATGGGGGTGATGATGGTGGCTGAGCTTTTCAGCAGCCGTGTCTACCTGTCATCTCAGTCGCTCACATGCTTGCGGAAGCTGAATATCCAACACACGCCTATAGGCAGCATTTTCTTTCTTTTGTTTTATTTTATGTTACATGATTTTAAAAATAGTGCAGCTCAGATGCAATGAGTGAAAATGAATCTGTTGGAGTAGAACGAGTGGAGTATCCACCAGGGGTAGTTAAGATCTGTTGAGTGGGAGAAAAGGGGCATTCATGGGGTCCAAGATTTCAGGGGTGAACAAAGAAGGTGGCAGAAAAAGGAATGCAGGCTTGGTTGACCCCTACCAGTACCTGTAGCTACTGACAGAGGTCTCTGGGAGAGACAGCCAGAAAGGGGACTGTGTTTCAGTCAGCGTTTCAGTCTGCTGAGTAGACTAAGCATAGGAGATCAAAGCACTGGAGGCAGTTTGTGGAGAAAACTGACTGCTGATCGAACTTTTATCACTGGTTTTAATGGTATAGTGCACAGTTTTGGAAATTATGGGCTGTGGTTTGCCATTTTTGGATTAAATAAGGTCACAACTTACCATTGAATTTAATTGCAATGCATTGCACAAAGGTCACAAAGTGTTTGGTGATTGGTTGTTTAAGGAATTAATATTGCTCTGCCTTAATGTTGATGGTAAGCCTCCAAGGGTCCCCGCATGACTGTCTGCAGCAATTCTCTGGACCAGACACCTCCCACCCTCAAATCTGAAGGTCGGTATGGATTGAGTCTCAAAGACTCTAAGATGGGAAAGATTGGGCAGTGAGAAAAAAGTTTAAGAAACCCTGATATACTGGATTGATTTATTGAACTTATTTATTGGTTAGACCTTCTTCATTGCACTTTTTTTATTGACATTCATTTATTTTATACTCTTAAGAACCATTTCTGATTCAGATCATTCTACCTTTTCAAACAGAAAGCAGTTTGCATTGCTTCCAAACAATGACATCTGCTCTTTTATCTTTGTTTCTCATCTACCTGTGTTTTTTTTTAACAAAGTAGCTGTGTTAATTTAAAGATGGATAAAGTTGTGAAGAAGTTATAGTGAAGTTCCATTTGAAATAAATGCAGAGCCAACTGCAAGTACCTCTAGTTGGACGCCTGGTCCTGGAGACTTTCCCTTTTACAGTATTAGTATTTGAGAGGCGTCACCATTAGTGATAGAAACTTCTATGTCAATGTCAGTTTATTTATAGAGCACATTTAAAACAACATAGTAATGCTGTGGCCAAAGTGCTTTACAATAATAGAATAAAAAAACAAATAACATAAATAGAAATAAAATATATGAACATAAAATAAAATACATAATAACTAGAAGTAATGTTATATAATCACAAAGAGGAAACCATCAGTATTACTGAAGGTCATGGAATGCAAGTGAATAGAAATGAGTCTTTAATCTCGTTTTGAATTGTCGACGACTCCTTTATGTGACAAGGTAACGAGTTCCACAGGCGAGGAGCAGCAGCTGTCAAAGTCCTGTCTGTCCCCTTAGTTTGACACTCGGTACGAGGGACAACAAGAGACAACTGGCCAGAAGATCTAAGCACTCTGGATGGCTGGTGTAAAGCACACAATTCAGATAAATAGGCGGAGCGAGTCCATGTAAAGATTTAAAACTAGCAATAAGATTTTAAAATCAATTCAAAACTGACAGGCAGCCAGTGTAAAGAAGCTAATATTGGAGAAACAGAATCAGACTTTCTTGCCCCGATCAGAAAGCGAGTGGCATCATTCTGGACCAACTGTAACCTGCGTATCAGAGATTTGCTAATCCCAGAATACAGTGAGTTGCAGTAATGGAGGCGAGAGAAGATCAAAGCAGGAGTAGCATTCTCAAGATCCCTAGAAGATTAAAAAGGTTGATCGTACCTAAAAGACAAAGCTGGAAAAAGCAACTCTTGACTAGAGAATTAACCTGTTTCTCAAAAGAGAGGTGACTGTCAAAGATAACACCAAGATTGAGGACTTGAGGTTTGGAAAAGACAGAGAAAGAGCTGAGAAGTCCAACACCAATTTGGTTTAGCTGATGGACCCGCTATAAGCACCTCCATTTTATTTTGATTCAGATCAAGAAAATTATTAGCAATCCAGGATCTTAGTTCAGACAGACAGTTGTGGAGTTGATTCATTGCAGAGTTGCAGACGGAATATAAACCTGAGTATCATCAGCATAGCAGTGAAAAGAAATGTTAAATCTCCTAAAAAGAGCTCCAATAGGGTGAAGGTATATAGAGAATAAATAGGACCCAAAATGGATCTCTGAGGAACACCACATTTAGGAGGAGCAGTAGATGAAAAAGAGGAATTAAAAGTAACTGAAAAGTGTCTACCAGTTAGATATGACCTGAACAAGTTAAGAGCGGACCCTTTAAGCCCAACAAGATGTTCAAGCTGCAACAGCAATATCTTATGATCAACAGTGTCAAAGGCAGCAGACAGGTCAAGGAGGACAAGGACTGCAGCGTCACCTGAGTCAGTAATAATAGAGATGGCACTGAATACTTTCAGGAGGGCCGTCTCAACACCATGATAACACCTAAAGCCAGACTGGTAGTAGATCTCAGATAAATTATTGGAGTTAAGGTGATCGACAAATTGTTTCTAATAGGAAGCATCAGCTGCAGTAAGTGTAGGTTTAGCTAATGAAGGAGAAAGGGAATTGGGTGTATCTGAAAAGGGGAGGATCAACAGAAAAAAATCTTTATTGAAGTTTCCAAAACAATAGTCCATTGCCAGAGGGTTGTTAGTACTAGTTTTGTCTTTTAATTTAATAACTGAAACAGGGAGAAAGAATCATATTTATGCATCATGAGGGTTAACTGTTGTAGTTGCGTCTTTTCTGGTTTCCCAAAATCGAGCGCTACTGAGAGGGTGAGGTAGGAATCCAGTGTCAGTCCAACGCATGAGAAAAGAAATTTCCCAGTCAAATAAAGTTCACTTTAAAAGGTTTAGTGAAAATTTTAAATTTTGAGGAATTCTTTACATTACTACATTTAGCATACACCTTTAACTGATCTGTTTAAAACTAGATTAAAACTTGTTTTATTCTTGAGCTTTTCATGATCTTCAGTGATACTGGTAATCCTACCCTCTCAGTCGGTGGTTTGTTTCATTCCACTCTTGGTTGTATTATGTTTTAAGTATTTCAGTTTTATTTTTCTGTTTAATTGTTAGTTCTGTGTTACACTTATTGGATGTTTTATGTAAAGTACTTTGGTTTGGCATTGCTGACGTTGTCTTAAATGTACTCTTCAAATAAATTGACATTGACATTAAAAGGAACAAATCACAAAATTCAGAAAAATGTTAATTGCACACACAAAATAAAAATCAAAAAGGAAAAAGGTTTCTTCTCTGTTTCACTACAGTCTTAGCCACGCCACCACCACGCATACCAACTGCAGGTCAGATCATAAATTGAAGTTGTCTGTGGGCAGAATGACAAGGAATAAGTAGGATATTCCATTTATTGTTTAACTTGTGGGGATTATAACTGAACCTCCCTTTGACTGTGCGCTAACATTCTAACGTAGCTAAGAAAATACTTCTATCGATTTAGCATAACACATTACATGGCTCTGCTTCGTGACTTTAACGTCCTGTCCAATCTGAGTTTGGCCTTTGTAAAAGAAGTGAATTGAGCTCATGAGTTTCACGTGCCGAGTCAGACATGCCGTGTCTCCAAATCATTCAGAAGTATTTTGAGCATTGTAGTTTTCTTACATATAATACAGGCCAACTTATAAGCAAAAGAAGGAGAAAACCTTGAAACAATATTAAATCACAAAGAATAAATTAAGGTCTGATGGCCAGGAGGACAGAAAAAACCCAGAGGGCTGGAGAAACAAAAACTAAATCTTCAGGATTTCTGAGGCCACGAGACCACCCAGCCCCCAACATAAATGATCTCAATCAGTCCTCAGTGCTTTCAAGCTTCATGTGGAAGAATAAAACGATGATAGTCATTTGGACCTCTGGCCTTTAATCCATCAACGTAGGAACATCACAGTGCTTTGATCAGGTCGTGGTGGCGCAGATCACAGAAAACCAGAAACAGAACAGCAGAGAAAGTAGGGGATAGTACAGATTGTGGAGCCATGATAAAGACGATAATTTAATGCATATACAGAATATCAGGGTTACACTAAGATAGATAGATAGATAGATAGATAGATAGATAGATAGATAGATAGATAGATAGATAGATAGATAGATAGATAGATAGATAGATAGATACTTTATTAATCCCCAAGGGAAACTCACATACTGATAAAAACAAAGAGTGATAACAATGCAGGTTTAACAGACAATAACTTTGTATAATGTTAACGCTTTACCCCGAGTCGCATTGTGTGGGGTCTCCTCAGTCTGTCAGTGCAGCAGGACGGTGACAGCAGTCTGTCTGTCTCTGAAGCTGCTCCTCTGTCTGGAGATGATCCTGTTCAGTGATGCAGTGGATTCTCCATGATTGGCAGGAGTCTGCTCAGCCCCGTCGCTCTGCCACGGATGTCAAACTATCCAGCTCCGTGCCTACAACAGAGCCTGCCTTCCTCACCAGTTTGTCCAGGAGTGAGACGTCCTTCATCTTCATGCTGCCTCCCAGCACACCACCGCGTAGAAGAGGGCACTTGCAACAACCGTCTGGTAGAACATCTGCAGCATCTTATTGCAGATGTTGAAGGACGCCAGCCTTCTAATGAAGTATAGTCAGCTCTGTCCTCGCACACAGAGCATCAGTGTTGGCAGTCCAGTCCAGTTTATCATCCAGCTGCACTCCCAGGTATTTATAGGTCTGCACCCTCTGAGAAAGCCATGTTAAAGTAATGAGTTTTCAGCAGTTTATTAAAGTGCTCCACCATATTAGCCTGTTGAATTTCTATCAGTCAGCTAATCCAGATTTGAGGTGCATAACAGCAGAAGGCCACCTGACCACTTCTTTTAAGTTTAGCTCTTGAAATTCTAAGCAGACCCTCATTTGAAAATCTAAAGTTAGAATAAAAGGAAAGTAATCCACTCCCAATAACATAAAAAGTAAAGCAGAAATTACTGTAGGACCCTCATTATATATAAAACAGGCTAATAGAGCAATTATACAGTAGGATCAAACTGCAATCATCTGTACACTGTAAAAAGCTCAATTTACAGTACAAAACTGGCAGCTGTGGTTGCTGGAATTTTACTGTAAAAAGAAGGTGACAATATTTTTAGGTCTACAGTATAACTTTATAGTACAAATATTTTTTCTTTACAATGCATTACAACAGAAGTAAATGTTTAACCCTAACCTGAAATCCATATACTGTAATAAATATGCCAATCATTAAGCCATTACAAAATGTTGCCAGGATCAAATACCAGCACACAGCCTGCATCAGTAAAGTAACAGCAACAAATAGCAAACATGTATTATTTAATTATATACACTAAAAAATTCAGTGTTTAAGGAAGTTAAGGCATTGTTTGATGGAGAAATAAAGTTTGTTTTGTGGTGTTTGGTGTCCTACAGGTATGCCAGCTTAACGAATACAACCCACCAGCAATCAGCTTCCATCACCTCAAAAACCTTCAGCATGCAGGGAAAAAATAAGTCTGCTAAATGTATTTATTTTTTTCCTTACTGTGCAAAATGTATGTGCTTCACCAGGAACAATATGGTAAAAGGTTGACGTGTCCTTATGCAAATATTGTAACCTTTGTGTTACTGAAACAGAGCTTTACCGTTTTAAATTTTACAGTTATATACCTTCGCTATTTAACAACAACAACAACATTTATTTCTGTCGCACATTTTCATACAAATAATGGAGCTTAAAGTGCTTTACATGATGAAGAAAGAGAAAAAGACAAAATAAATTAGAAAATTGAATTAGGGAACGTTAATTAACATAGAATAAGAGTAAGGTCTGATGGCCAGGAGGACAGAAAAAAACTCCAGACAACTGGAGAAAAAATTTGCAGGGGTTCCAGGCCACGAGACCATCCAGCCCCTCTAGGCATTCTACCTAACATCAATGATCTCATCAATGTGTTCAGGGTTCTCATGGAAGGACTTGATGATGACGGTCATGTGGACTTCTGTTTTTAATCCATCAATGTAGGGACATCACGGTGCTTTGATTAGGTGGTGGTGGCGCAGATCACCACCACAGAAAACCGGAAAAAGAACAGAAGAGAGAGTAGGGGTTAGTATGGATTTTGAAGCCATCATGAATAATAATGATAATTAATTAAATATACAGAGCATCAGGATTAAACTAAAAATGAAGTTATGAGAAAGCCATGTTACACTAATACACACCTAACATAAATGAAACAGTCCTCTTTGGATTTAGGGTTCTCACGGAAGGGCTTGATGATGATGATGGTCACGTAGACTTCTTCCTTTTAATCCGTCCATCATTGTTGGAGCATCATGAAGCTTTTAGTAGGTGGAGGTGGCGCAGGCCACCACCACAACGAAACCGGAAAAGAAACAGAAAAGAGAGTAGGGGTCAGTACCGATTTTAGAGCCACAATGAATAGTTGTTATGATGAATTGAACATACAGAGTATCAGGATTAAGTTAAATTACGATTAAAATGAAGTTATAAAAAGGCCATGTTAAAGTAATGTGTTTTCAGCAGTGTTTTAAAGTGCTCTAGTGTATCAGCCTGGCGAATTCCTATTGGCAGGCTATTCCAGATTTTAGGTGCATAGCAGCAGAAGGTCACCCGCCTCACCACTTCTTTTAAGTTTAGCTCTTGGAATTCTAAGTAGACACTCTGAGGTTACGATTTGGAATATAAGGTGTCAGACATTCTGAAATATAAGATGGGGGAGATTATTTAAGGCTTTATAAACCATAAGCAGAATTTTAAAGTCAATTCTGAATGACACAGGTGACCAGTGTAGTGACGCTCAGACTGGTGATGATGTGCTCGGATTTTCTTTTCCTAGTTAAGATTCTAGCAGCTGCATTCTGCACTCGTTGTCACTGATTTATGTCTTTTTTGGGTGGTCCTAAGAGGAGTGTGTTACAGTAATCTAGTCGACTGAAAACAAACGCGTGAACTCATTTCTCAGCATCTTTCAGTGATATAAGAGGTCTAACTTTACTTATGTTTCTTAAGTGAAAAAATGCTGTCCTAGTGGTCTGATGAATATGTGATTTAAAATTCAGATTACAGTCAACAATTACCCCTAAACTCTTTACCTCTGTCTTGACTTTTAATCCTAATACATCAAGTTAATTTCTAATAAACTCATTATATCCATTACTGCCAATCCCTAAAATTTCTGTTTTTCCTAATTTAGTTTGAGAACATTACTATTCATCCATTCAGAAATACCAGTAAGACATTGTGTTAGTGAATCAAGAGAGTCGGGGTCATCAGGTGCTATTGATAAGTACAGCTGTGTGTCATCAGCATAGCTGTGGTAGGTCACGTTGTAAAATGAGATAATCTGACCTAACGGAAGCATGTAAATTGAGAAGAGCAGCGGACCCAGGATAGAGCCTTGTGGACCACCATATCGAATATCATGTGTCTTTGAGTTGTAATTCCCACAACTAACAAAGAATTTTCTCCCTGCCAGGTAGGATTCAAACCAATTTAAGACCCTGCCCTAGAGGCCCACCCATTGACTAAGGCGATTTCTAAGAATATTGTGATCAATGGTGTCAAATGCAGCACTCAGATCTAAGAGGATGAGAACAGATAAATGGCCTCTGTCTGCATTTACCCGCAAGTCATTTACTACTTTAACGAGTGCAGTTTCTGTGCTGTGATTTGTTCTGAAACCCGACTGAAACTTATCAAGAATAGCAGGTTTATTGAGGTGGTCATTGAGGTGCATAATGACGGCCTTCTCCTGAATTTTACTTAAGAAAGGCAGGTTAGAGATGGGACTAAAATTTTCAAAAGCAGAGGAGTCGAGATTATTTTTCTTGAGCAGGAGTTTAGCTACAGCAGTTTTAAGACAGTCTGAGAAGACCCCGTATCTAATGACGAATTTACTATGTCAAGAATATTATCAATTAGCACACCAGATACTTCTTTGAAAAACTTGTTGGTATTGGGTCAAGGACAGGTAGGGGTCTCAGTTGAGAAATTATTTTATATATAAATCAGGTAAATCTATCCTGGTTAATTTGTTTATAATGGAGTACCGGGTTTAAGCACTTTGAGCTACTGTTTGTATGAAAATGTGCTATATAAATAAATGTTGTTGTTGTTTAAGAGGATCAGTATTCTGGAGATGGACTATATTTTTTCTAATATCATTAATTTTTTAATTAAAAATACAGCAAAAGCTTCACAAGTTTCACTGGAAGTATTTTGGAGGCATTCTATTGAGTTACCTGGTTTAGCAGACGATCAATCGTAGAGAAGAAGTCTCTGGGATTACTAGCATTGTTATTTATAATTTTAGAGAAATAGCAGCGCCTCTCAAGACAGTGTTATTGTGTTCTGTTATTTTAACCTTCAATATCACATAGTGGATAATTAGTTTATTTAGTTTTTTCTCCATTTACGCTCAGCTTTCTGGTGTGTTCTCTTTAGATCATAATTTAACAGTTTTACACTGTAAAATTAACAGTAGTTTTCAGTGTAACCATAATATATATCAGTAAATGGTATATAGCATATTTTGAAGGTAGAAAATATCAATTTAACAGAACTTGGCTGTAAAAAATAATGAAATGTATTGTTTAAGATATACAGGTAATTTTCAGTAGAATATAAGGTAACTCGTTTTTCAGAAAAGGTATTTTACTTTCGCCATTCACAGTATTTTTACCATTAAATTTACTGACTTTTTATACAGTGAAAAGCAGAATAAACTTTGCAAAATAAAAGGATCGCCACCGATCCAAGTTACAGTACTTACCTGGAGTCAGCCATTTCATGAAAGACTTTGCAAATTAATCAGATAGTGTGAAACCAATTTGGTTCCAAAACAACAAGCAAACTGCTTCAAGGACTCTCGAAGATCATCCAACAATTGCGAATCCCAGTGTAAGTGAAGCACACCTTGGTAAAGTAAAAGAGAAAAGCAGAAATGCCAGCCCCTGAGCTTTCAAGAACTGAAAACGTCGTCTTTCAGCCTTGTGTGATTTGATCACTCAAATTGTGAAAGAACAAATTTTTTATGCCCTTTGAAAAGCTTTTTTTTTTTTGGATTTCCTTGCTGTGACCTGATGATTAGCATATTATGAAAGATTAAGAGGTAGAGGACAATCTCTAACATTCTTTCTTATAAAGATTGAGTGGCCTCTCATAACCTTAGGTTAAAATTGGGAGAAGCTGGAAATAATATTGACCATTGGAGATCAAAGGATTGAAGTGAGTTCACTTTCCCAGCACCCTCAAGGACCACAACAATTCCAACATTATGCCTCATTCTCTGTACTGCTGTTTGAACAACCAAATATGAAGATTCTGGACTGATTTAATTTCTCATTTCATTCTGAGTGTAGATGTTATTGTATAAAGGACACTGTGAGAAGTCTTGATATATGTGTGTTCATCATAGACGTGGCCTGGTCTCGCCTCATGTGATGCACTTTCCATATCACCCATAACTAAATAAAATTGGAACTTGATATCTCAAACCAAACAAACACCTTCAGTAGTTGGCTTAGGTGTTGTTGTCTTCCTTATTGTTTGTCTTTTTGTTTCACTATGTTGACTTGCCCTAAAGTGGAGGTAAGATCTGTAGTACCGTGCAGAAGATGAACCTTCAAATTCAGCAAACTTCATCAATTACAGGAAGAGAGAAACTTTTCCTGCCAGAGAAACACAAACTACTTGGATGGGTGCCTGTTTTGGGTGAATAACTCTTACAGTGCGGCAAGTGTGGAGGTGATGGAAAGAACAAATTATATTTTTATCTGGGAAGCTTCACCATCTTCCCTTTGGCTTTGAACTGAGATCTATTTGTTTTAGGATTGACCTCGCAGATCATCAGGATTCATATTTGTTGGATTGCTACTGTTGTTTGTGTTGTTTACATTGGTTCATTTTGTGTTTGTGAATTGTGCACATGTGCTTCAAACTTGTATTTTGTGATTTGATTCCAATATAATACGTACATTATCACAACGTTTTGTTCTCTTCTTACTGAGTCAAGGCATGAGGGGTTCTGAAAAAGGGCCTGTTAAAGCCCATTGTGGCACCCTTGTGTGATTTTGGGCAATACCAGAAAGAAATTGTTGTTGTTATTGTTATTTAACTCCCATTTATAAGTGTGGTGTCTTGCTATTGTCAGGGAAAGGGGGACCACAGCAGCAGTTAAGAAGTAGTCAGCAGCAATCAGCTGCCCACCTGATGTGGCCAAATGCACAGCATTAGTGAAGGGATCGGTACAAACGAAGTGTGTGTTTGGATCAAAAGTGCATGCCTACATTGAAAATCGTAATTTTATAATCTCAGATGAAATCTAAATAACCAATGTGTCCTAAATGCCACACATCTTGGAGAAAGGCTGTGGAAGACAAAGAGGAAGATGACAGGATATGTGAGGCTTAATGATGATCAGGATTCAGAAGTTAGCCTGAAGGAGAGCCATTAAAACAGTGGAGAAATTCAAATATTGAGGATCAGAGGTAGCCCAAGGTGGAGAATTAGACACAGAGATGACCCACAGAGTCCAATGTGGAAGGAACAATTAGAAGAAGCTATCAGGAGTATCAAGGCAAGAGTTGAAGGTCAGGTTTAGTGATGAGACCAGCAATGATGTATGGAGCTGAGACTTGGGGCCTCACATATAACGCAGTGTGTAGAATTCACACTAAAATATGGAGTACGGACAAAACTGGAAATCAGATGCATAAAACTGTGCGTATGTCAAGTTCCAGGTACTTCCCTTTATAAATCGCAATAAAAGTAAAACATAACACATGTGCACATGCCTACAGCCCCACCCCAACTCCTCCCAGACGTTTGCATATTTGAATATGAAAATCAGTATAAATAGCCCCTTCATTTTTGTGTTTTGTTAAAGACAATGCCAACAGCATGTGGAAAGTGGAGAATTTAGCAAATGTGAAGTGGAGGCAAGGAAAAATGTGCTACTTGTTGGCTTAAGCAGTGGTTTAAGCAAGAGAAGGAAATTATGAAGTGATACAGTGTGGTGGAGACACTCAAAGTTCAAGTTCAGAAAGTCGCACAGTGGAACTTCTCCAGGGCTGTTGCAATAGCAATGTGCGTGCAGCTGAGCACTCCGTTACTGTTGAAAAACTGAACATTGCTGCGAATTACTTTTCAGGTTTCCCAGTTTTTGCACAATGTAAGGAAATCTTGTGGATGACAAGCAAATAACACCATCCTATACAGCTAGCATGGCGTTACTCAGTGATGTTTGTGAAATACCCGATCAGTAAGCAAGTTCACATTGAAAAGCTCCTGTGGCTAAAAACTCGACAGTGAAGAGAACTTACAAAGTTGCAGGTAGAGCACAAGTCCTCAAAGTCTGTCTTTGTAAAGCCAGCGCCAGTTCAGCAGACAGCGCCAAGAGGAGAGCTCTTAGAAATTGAAATTGACTTAGAAGCCAGTCATCATCATCACCTATAAATATGCGCTCTCTTCTTATTCTTCCATTTGCGATGTCATCTAAGTTAAATTTTGTTTAGTTCTTCTTCTTAGGACGTTTGTCTCTTTCTCTTGTTGATGGTGTCCACCTCATTTGTAAAGGAAGTGTTTCTGGTGAATAACTTTCCGGTGGATGAGAAAAACAAAACCCTTGAGATATTTGTTGACACATTCTGACCGAGTATTAAGGTACTAAAGACAATGTGAAATGAGGATTCAAGCAGCAGTTTGAGTTAGTCTCTTTTTTGGTTACAAGACTTTATGTGTTCTCTCCATTCTCCTCTGAGTGAATTTATATTTTCCTGGTATTTATGTCTACACAAGTGTGTTGTGTGATATACCCTTGTCCCATCTTGGATTGGTTCCTTTTTCCTGTAGTATAAAGTTCAGATCGCTCTGACACACTAACAGAGAAGGCAGATCTAGGAAATGAACTTGAGGATTTAAATATGAAGTTGTGGCCATGTGAAAGGATGACAGGTCAAGCAACAGGGTATACTGTAGTGGAGACACCAACTGGGCCATCTCGTTTAATGTAATTACATCTTTAAGCAATAAGGAAGTGGCCACTCAGACACAATCATAAACAAAACAGTAAGCTCTTTTGACTGTCAAAAGCCAGGGTTGTTCCATGAAACTTCATCCGTCGGGTTGCTGTAAGTGTAAAGTGACACCTCCTGCCAGGGCAGACGGGCTTCTTATATTGTACAAACCAGAAGGGGCAGGGCTCAGTGCCTTCATTGGTGGTGGTGTGCCATTAGTGACAGCGCCCCTCTTGCCTTAACCACACCTCTGTTGAGCCTGTGAGCAGATCCTCCAACACACATGTATGACAAAGTCTAAATTCACCCAGCACTATTGCCAAGAATCATTGCAGTTAAGGGTTGTAGGGAGAGTGCGAAATTTAAAGGGTTTCAGAGACCCCTAATTATTGGAGAGAATGACGTTGATCACAACAATATCTTGTCATCATTAAACTCAGTTGGAATTCCCATTAATTTTACTGAATCAGCCCACAATCTAGGAGTTATCTTTGACTCTAGCATGTCATTTAAAGCGCATATTACAAAGTTGTCCAAATCATGTTTCTCCCATCTTACAAATGTTAGGAAATTAAGGCGCTTTCTAAATAAACAGGATTGTGAAAAATAATTCCTGCACTTATTTCTAGTAGGATTGACTACTGCAATGCAGTGTTCACTGGATGTTCAAACTATAACACCCAGTTCTACTTTTCTTTTAGATCAAATGAAGTTTCTCCGATGTTGTCTTTAATTAGTTGTGTTAATGAATTAAACGAGTGGATGGGTGAGAACTACTTGACTTTTAACACCGATAAAACAGAGATGTTAATTATTGGAGGGAATGATGCTAATCATAGCTATATATTGTCATTATTTAACTCAGTTGGAATCACCATTAATTTTATTGAATCAGCCTACTATCTTGCCAGATCTTTGACTCTAGCATGTCATTTAAAGCGAACATTACAAAGTTGTCCAAAACATGTTTCTTCCATCTTAAAAATGTTAGGAAATTAAGGTGTTTTCTAAATAAACATGATTCTGAGAAATTAATTCATGCATTTATCTCTAGTAGGATTGACTCCTGCAATGCGGTGTTCACTGGCTGTTCAAACTGTTCTTTATTCAGCCTTCAGTTAATCCAAAATGCCGCTGCAAGAATTATAACAAGTACAAGAAAATATGAACACATAACCCCAGTTCTTAAATTTTTACACTGGCCCGGTTAAGTTTAGGGCAGATTTTAAAATCCTCCTTTTAACATATAAAGCATTAAATGGCGGAGGTCCGGCTTACTTGTCTGAACTTATCATGATTTACAAACCTGAGCACATTAAGATCTCAAGATGCGGTCTGCTTAGGATTCCAAGGATTAATAAAATAACAGTGGGAGTCGAGCTTTTAGTTACAAGACCCCTAAACTGTGGGGTGGTCTGCCTGCTACTATAAGAGATGCCTCTTCAGTCTCAGCTTTTAAATCAGCTAAAGACTCACTACTTCAGTTTAGCACACCCTGACTAGAGCTGCTGATTAACTGTACAGACTGCATCTCTGTTGTTAGTCATTAGCACTAAAACATAAGTAATATGATAGTTATAATTTGATACTAACCCTCACCTACTGTATTCTGTTTCTCTTCTTGGTACTCAAATGTGGCACTTGGTACCACGCCCACCTGCCAAGTTGTTTTTCCTGCTTAAGGTAAAGTCATCTCTGATTGGGGATCACAGGAATCATTAGATAGAGGGGTCCTTTCATTGGATTGGATGTCCCATCACTGACTCAGCTGTGGAATGGCCAATAGGGAGAGGCAGCTTGATGGCTGAGGTCTCCAGGGGCCTCATGTATAAACGGTGCGTACGCACAGAAATGTTGCATAAGAACTTTTCCACGTTCAAATCGCGATGTATAAAACCTAAACTTGGTGTAAAGCCACGCACATTTCCACAGTACCTCATACCCTGTCAGCGACGCAAGTTCTCCACTCAGTTTTGCAGACTGGCGGCGCAGCGTCAAAGCAGTGACATGAACAATCACTGCGCCATGCGTGTTCCCATGTTTAATAACAGGCTTTCATTCCAATCATCATGAAATTGATATCGTATACATCTCGGTATTTTAATTAATTCAGAGAGCTGTAATTTCACAAATGTAATGGATTCTGTGTCCTGTTGGAGGAAGAGAAAGAGCGGAAGCACGTAGTGATTCACGCACATAGAGCACATAGAAGATCAAATACAAAACAAAGCATTTAACGTGCTACTTTAGTTACAATGGGATTTGAGAAACTGGTTAATTAAATGATTTTAAGATGAAGTTTATGATGTTCTATGTTAATGACAAAATAAACTACATGATTAAAGTGGAAATTTCAGTTATTAAAGTTGACATTTTGAGCTTTTTCCCACTGTGTCCCTATTTCTTTTTTTCTCTGTACCATAATAAGCTTTCATATGACACTCAGACGGTGGGCTACAACTCGCCTTTTCACGGCGACTTTGATATGTGACTTCTTTTTATTTTGGCACTGTGCGACTTTCTGAACTTGAGCTCTCGAGTTTCTCTGACACTCTATGTCACTCGATCAACTTCCTTTTATTGTTTATACCACAGTTTAATTAAACAAATAGTATGTTTTTCCTTTG
This sequence comes from Polypterus senegalus, assembly GCF_016835505.1. Taxonomy (NCBI): domain Eukaryota; kingdom Metazoa; phylum Chordata; class Cladistia; order Polypteriformes; family Polypteridae; genus Polypterus; species Polypterus senegalus. Next base: position 143,200,131 of record NC_053167.1, on the reverse strand, counting down.
CCACTACTTGGTATTTGCTGAAATTCTTATATTTTCCCTCTCACTTTTCCCATTGTCTTTTCACAGAGCGCTGAGTTTAAGGGCGATTTATATTGATTTGCATGTTCAAAGAGGTGTAATTCTGGGAGCAGTTGGGGGGGACAGCAGGCGTGTGCACGAGTGTTACTTTTCACGCTGACCGGGATTTATGTAGCGGAAGAACGCAGAAATTGGCCAACGACAGATTCCTGCATCTGGATTTTTCTGTGCATAAGCACATTTTGGCTTTTGTGCTTATGTCATGTTATAGTGCGAATTCTACACACGGCGTTATGAATGAGGCCCCAGGACTCTAAACAAATCCAAATCATATTATGTGATATCCATCCATTCGTCCATTATCCAACCCGCTATATCCTAACTACATGGTCACGGGGTTCTACTGGAGTCAATCCCAGCCAACACAAGGCGCAAGGCAGTAAATAAACCGGCAGGGCGCAGCCCACCGCAGTATGTGATATGATATCAGCTACTGTTAAATTCTGCTCCGTACTTGTAATATTTTTATTTTACTATTATACTGTATAGGGAATTACTTGTGTTCTGTTCTGTGTATTGTATTGTGTTGTATTGACCCCTTTTTCTTTTTGACACCCACTGCACGCCCAACCTACCTGGAAGGGGTCTCTCTTTGAACTGCCTTTCCCAAGGTTTCTTCTTTTTCCTACTTGGGAGTTTTTCTTGTCTTCTTAGAGTGTGAAGGCTGGGGGCTGTCAAGAGGCAGGGTCTGTTAAAGCCCATTGCGCACTTTATGTGTGATTTTAGGCTATTATAAAGGTGTCATTTTGCTTGGCTTTTCTCTGCTATCCAAAAATAAATTGCATTATATTGTATTGTATTCAATACAGTAAACAGCATGTTGTTTTCCAATATGGGATGATCCGTATTTATAAAAGACAGGTGGACACCCTACTGGTATGTGTGGATGAAGTTTATTAACTAGAAATAACACAGGAAATAATCAAGTGTCAGTGACCGCCAAACTTTGATTCATTTGGTGCTGCTTCAGTACATGTGAAGCGTGGTCAAATTAACCAGATTAAATTAACATATTTAGGAGTTGTGTTCAAATAGTTAATTGCCGGTTTTAAAGTGTTAATTGCATGCATTAATGCAGGTTAATCAGCAGCTTTTAATTATTAATATAGACTTTCAGAAAGCCTTTGATGATGTGCCACATGAGAGGTTGGGCATCAAACTAAAAGAAGTGGGAGTTCATGGTGTGGTGTGTGGATGGGTGCAGAATTGGCTCAGATACAGGAAGGGTGATAGTGTGAGGAACCTCATCAGAATCAAGAGTGGTGCTATTTTTATAACTATAAATGATTCAGATAGGAATATAAATGACAAGCTGGTTAAGTATGCAGATGATACCAAGATAGGTGGATTGGCACAAAATCTCAAGTCCATTAAATCTTCAAAGAAGGATGTAGACAGCAGACAGGCTTGGGAAGATTTGCAGTGGATTAAATTTAATGTCAGTAAATGTAAAAGTATTACTCATAGGAAATAAAAATGTGAGGTTTGAATACACAATAGGAGATTTGATCATCAAACGTCTACCTTATGAGAAGGTCATAGTGGACTCTATGCTATCAGCAGCCAGACGTGTTCAGAAGCATTAAGAAGGCTAACAGAATGTCAGGCTATATAGCGCTTGATGTGTGCAGTACAAGTCACAGGAGGTGACGCTCAGGCTTTATAACACACTGGTGAGGCCTCATCTGGAGTACAGGGGGCAGTTTTGGTCTCCAGGATACAAAAGGACATAACAGCACTAGAGAAAGCACAGAGAGAGAAGGTTAAGGGCCTTACTCAAGGACCCAGCAGAGTAGGATCTCTTTTGGCAGAGACTGTGATTTGAACCGGAACCTTCGGGTTACCAGCGCAGATCCTTAGCCTCAAAGCTGAGCCTAACACTTGCATTAAGCTTAGGTCTTGTTAGGTCTAATTACACAATGGAGGTCTGAAAATCGAGAGTCCACCTTATGAGAAGAATTGAGGAGTCATAGTGGACTCTAAGCTATCAACTTCCGACAGTGTTGAAAAGCCATTAGGAAGGCTAACAGAATGTCAGGTTATATAGCCTTGATGTGTGAGTACAAGTCACAGGAGGTTATGTTTCAAAATCAGATAAAAAAGGATTTGAAAGGTGTTTTATCTTGGTAGAGTAATATATGTATTGCTCTACTGTCCCCTATTGTATTATTAATATGTAGCCTTAGAATGCCTAATCTCACAGACTTACCACTGTATATAACTTATCCCCACCTTCCCTTCTATATCTATAACCTCAGGCAATTAGATGTAGTAAAAGACAAGCAGGAGTTAAGTTACACATAAAATAATGTATTACTGATAATATTCATAAATAATAACAAAATGCAAAGTACATTTGAATATTGGCAACCATACAACCTGATAAAATGGTGATGTGTAATTCAGGTGGCACACAGACTTGCAGTTACTTAAAATGTCTCTAGTTAAGGCATCGTTGGTGCTCAGCTTTCAGCCACATGTCTGTTCAATATGGCTGCTGAGCTGTGCTCTTCATTGTGTTGTCTTCATCATCACAGGTTAGCAAGAGAGATGCTTCTTCATCATATGTTGGTTAGAGAGAGAATGTGGTTGAGCAAGCACATTTATAGATGTTCTGTCCAATTCCTAGAACCAATAGGACATCATGGTACTTGAAGGCCTCTGAGACAAGCCAATTCCAAACAGCCATACCTCAGACCAATGGGTGAAATAGAACATCTTATCTCCTGCCCCCAAGACCATATATTACACTAACCTGGCTTTGTGTGGGGATGGGGAAAAGACTTTAGCAAAGAAATGCTCATCAAACTGGTTTAAGACACATCCCCAAATCCTGTCATAAAATTACAAAGAAAGTCGTAAAAATGGGGGATAAACAAGAATGCCTCTCACCAAGGTACCACTAAATTACATTGGTTTGCCTAAATTATAAATAAAGACATACAAAACATTTATCAAGTTATATGCAAAATCTACATCACAACACTCCACCCGATGAATGTTTTGTACAGTGTCTTTATACACAATGTCTTTAAATTGTTTCAAGAGTCTGATGCATAACTTGTGCATTGATTGGCAGTATTTGCTCTCCCAGTGTTAAAAGTTGTCCGTGACCATTTGTCCATTACATATCTTCTTTATTTCAAAGACAATCTGAAGAACTTGGAAGCGCTCCTGATGACTTGTATTTGCTCCAGCTTGCTCAACTCTTTCTGCAGTCTTCATATGTCATCAGATCTGGTGGTTCAAAATGAGACAAGTCCACACCTTCCACTAAACTAGCCCACTACAATTTAGTCTATTGTGTGAATTTTTAATCTGTACTTGTTCTCTGTCTAACTGCTAATTAGACCCCTGTCCCAAACTATCTGTTTAAGCATATGCAGCTGTACAATTAACATCAAAATTTGAAAGGTAACATGCCACAGGTGCCAGTACAACCACTTCTGCCCAAGTGACAGCACATGTGCCACTGCATAAACTGTTCACAAACCAACATTTGTGGCCCCTCTGCACACATTTGGGGTTGACTTAGTTGCCTCTTGTGCTTTCCTACCCATGGTGCAACTCTTGACTGCCATCAGCCTTTACCAGTATAGGCTGGCATCACCACCATGAGACATCAAAGCTTGCAACTCTCATCATTCCCCCCGTAGGCCACCCCTAGAGTTGTTTGCTCACCATATGCATACTCATTGTGCTAAACACCTCAGTTCAGAATTGGCCCACTGGTCCTGTGCCTGTACCACAGCCGACAATCTCAGCAGGGCTTCCATATTTTCCCAATTAGACTATATCTAAACATCGGAGCCCATATGTCTTGCAAATGTACAGCTGCACCTGCTTTCCTGAAAAGTTCACCAATTTTCTTAGTATACCTTTTCTTATATTAATTATCCCACTTAATTAATTAATACCCAGAATGTATACTTTATGAGCCCAAAATAATCCCCTTATTTTGGCATTCCTAACTGGTTTGTTCAGTTTCCACCCCTTGGAATATAAATTTGCTGCAGTAATGAACAAACCTTTCCTTTTAAACTATAGCTATTGTGACTAGTCCTATTATTGCATGACTTGTGGACTTGTTACTCACTTAAACCCCAGTAAGTGTCTTTTCTTGCTGTCTCTTCAGTTCTTCTTCATGTCTTTGTCGTTGTCTTTGCTTGTTGTCTTTGTCATTTTCTTTCTTTTTTCATTCTGCTATGTAGGCAGGTCTGCAAAATGGAAGGTGACAAAGCAGTTTCTGTCCATCTCATTTTCTTGGCTTGTACCTGGTGCCAAAACTCAAACTTTGCTTCCAGGCATTCATTGGAACAGCTTGGCACTAGTGCCACGCCACTCCAATGTGCCAATGGTAACCCGATCTCCTGCATGGATTTTACTCTGCTAATTGCCTTCACTATTTATTACCTGCACCAAACCAAAGTCCATAAAACCTTACAATAGAAGTAGCACTATTGCACAAGGCCAGAAAATTGAAACAGAAATAACTGTTTTCCTTTCCTGTCTTCCTGCCTACCCTTCTATTTTTTTCATTGCCTGTGTGTCCTTTTTTTATTGTATGGTAACTGCTACCTGAAAGTGTGGGCTGAAGCCTCTCCAGAACCCAAGTTCTAAATCCAGCATTTCTGCTAAAACTGACCTGTGTTCTTTACTAAAGACCAGCTCACTTTTCTCCATTTTATTGCATGGAGAGTCATAGGCTGTCTTTTTGAACAACTGGTCAGTCAGGTTTCGAATTACTGGACCTAAGTGTGTGTGGTTTTTAATTACTGCTGGCCCTAGCACAGCTGTTAGGACCTTCACACCCCTGTGCATTCCTGGCTTGCTAGCTGAGCTTCCTGCTGCACCATCCCCCATCCTTTGTTCTTTGGCTTGTCCTGTTTCATTCAAACCAACTCCTAAACTGGTGCACTTTCTTTCCAACTCAGCCATTCTTGCACTAGCACATTCAGACCTTTCACACACAAGCACTTGAATTCCTTTCATTTCCATTGTTCTTTGTTTTAATTCCACACTTTCTTTACTCAGTATCAAGCCATTATCCATTTCATGCCCTCTAGTCAACAATTGCCATTCACACTCACCAGCTCCTCTGCCTTCTATCTGATCTCTTTGTCCTAAATCAAATTTCAGTGCAGCACTGGTTACCTTTCCTAACAGTGGTGAAATATCTATCAGTGTAGCATGCTCTTTAAATACTGGACAGGCCTCAGAATTACTTGGAGATTGTGGTGCAGTGGAGAATAAAGGAAGAAAACACCCTTGCTGTTTTCCTTCCTTTCATCTCTCTCCTTTTCCTCACACTCACATTCCCACTCTTTATCTGAGCACACATCTGTCTCATGTAAGTCACCCACCCATGTTTTAGGGTTCCAGTCCGATCTGGTTACTGTTGCCCTAACTTTCACCATGGGGGTTTACATTTCTTTTTTCCACTTCTTTCACTGCTTTCTACTTTAGCAGTGGGTGTTCTACATGCTAACACTTCACAATTATCACACCAACTGTTACATCTTTCAAAACTCTCACTCAACATTCCATAACTTTCACTTTCATTCACTTTGCTATTTTCTTCCTTATCATGATCTTCCTTATTACCAATAATACAAGCTAGTAAACCTCTTATAACAGCAGCTGTCTTCTTTAAACCTGATCTCTGTTTTCTTGCTTTTAATCCTTCCAGCCCCTTCCATTTTGTGGCACACTCAGCTCAGCTTCTGCTTTCTCTACCTGAACTACAGGTTTCCTAGCTTTAGCCTGCTTCCTCTGCCACTCCAGTGGAAGATGGCTGACTTTAAAATGAACTTAGGCATTTCTAAGTCTACAATTTACTCTAATACAATTTGCCAAATTCGTTATGGGTTGGCCTACTTTTGCCCCTGTAAGCAAACATACACATACATACACAAAGATTCTAAACGAATAAGTACCGTATGAATGACAAATGCATGTCCCATCACTCCCTAGCACTTTAACCACTTAAATGCCGTATGAATGACGCATGCATCTTTCACCACTCCCTAGCACTTTAATTAGGGACTCACTACCACCAGCACTAACAAACATGCGGGTGTCCTTGTGACACACATGAAGTCTCTACACTTTGTTGGTTATATTCCATTCAGCAACCAAACAATGTTTTACTTCCACCGCATTTGTACACTGGGTGCCCTAAAATTCACATACATAAACAAACACATACATCAAAACAGTATTTGCAAACAGGGTGCAAAACTTGGTTACCCCAAAATCCTGCCGACTACGCCAATTGTTTTATCTTGGTAGAGTAATATATGTATTGCTCTACTTTCCCCTATTGTATTATTAATATGTAGCCTTAGAATGCCTAATCTCACAGACTTACCACTGTATATAACTTATCCCCACCTTCCCTTCTATATCTATAACCTCAGGCAATTAGATGTAGTAAAAGACAAGCAGGAGTTAAGTTACACATAAAATAATGTATTACTGATAATATTCATAAATAATAACAAAATGCAAAGTACATTTGAATATTGGCAACCATACAACCTGATAAAATGGTGATGTGTAATTCAGGTGGCACACAGACTTGCAGTTACTTAAAATGTCTCTAGTTAAGGCAGCTTTCAGCCACATGTCTGTTCAATATGGCTGCTGAGCTGTGCTCTTCATTGTGTTGTCTTCATCATCACAGGTTAGCAAGAGAGATGCTTCTTCATCATATGTTGTTAGAGAGAGAGAATGTGGTTGAGCAAGCAAATTTATAGATTTCTGTCCAATTCCTAGAACCAATAGGACATCATGGTACTTGAAGGCCTCTGAGACAAGCCAATTCCAAACAGCCATACCTCAGACCAATGGGTGAAATAGAACATCTTATCTCCTGCCCCCAAGACCATATATTACACTAACCTGGCTTTGTGTGGGGATGGGAGAGAAATCTCATCAAACTGGTTTAAGACACATCCCCAAATCCTGTCATAAAATTACAAAGAAAAGTCGTAAAAGGGGGCAAACATGAATACCTCTCACCACTTGGTTTGCCTAAATTATAAATAAAGACATACAAAACATTTATCAAGTTATATGCAAAATCCCACATCACAACAAAAGGTCATAAGAGAAACAAAGAAAAATGCTAGAAAAGCTGAAACAACACCAGCACTGTTCTAATTTACAAAAATATAGAAACATGCATATATTTATAATAGAAAACTAAATTTACATTTACGTTTAAAATAGTAATTTGTTGAAGTCAAATACTGGTAGAATCTAATGCATGTTTGTCTTTTAATGTAATTTCTTTCTGCTATATGGCAGTCATAATCATCATTGAGAACACAGTAACCAATAAGGACAAAGACACTCAGCACTTGTGGAGGCTTCATGTTGTGGTGCAGGAGAACCGCCTGCATCTGAACATCAACAAGATAGAGGAACTGGTGGTGGACTTTCAGGAGACCAAAGACCATCAGAGACCACTCATTTATCCAATAGGATGGACATGGAAGTGGTGCAGAGCTACAAATACCTGGGGGTCCACATAAACAGCAAACTGGACTGATCTAACTACACACTGGCACTGGATAAGAAGGGACAGAGCAGACTGGACTTGCTAAGGAGACTCAAGGTCTTTTGATGTGTGCAGTAAGTTGCTAGAAATGTTCTACCAGTCCGTAGTGGCCAATGTGGTGTTCTATGCTGTGGTCTCCTGGGAAGAAACCGAGTTCAAAGAATGCACAAGGCCTGGACAAACATATTAGGAAAGTCTGCACCACCAAAGGAGAACTCTGAAAACACTGGAAGATGTTTAATGGTGGGAAAATTGGGTGTCATCTGACAAATCCCCTCATCCCCTCCGGGAAGCTCTCTCTCTTTCTCTGTCTCTCTCTGAACACTTGTAGCCACCACAGTGTCCTAAGAAACCCCTCTGGGGGTCTTTTTATGCCCCTGCTCTCAGGCAATTGAGTGCTTCCTTCTTATTTACTAATTAAGTTCAAGTTGAACTATCTGCACAATATACATTGATTGATTGATTGATTGATTGATTGATTGGCTGTATTATTTGTACTACAGTCTATAGTGTTTGTCCTTGGTTTTTTTCTACTGCTGCATGCATCTGAATTTCCTCAGGGAATAATAAAGTGTATCTAATCTAATCTAAATTAATTCAAATTGGGGATGTGAAATTGGTGACACTAATTAAACTACAAACAAACTGGGCATTGCCCATCCTGCTAGGCTTTATGGCACCCCAGACCTGTTAAGAAAGCAGATTTAACAGGGGTTCAGGAATCCAGCTACACAAACCCCAAACTAAGTGACTGAACTTCAACTTGCACAGGATCTTCCTGGACTTCATCTGATCACAAAACGTAAATCAGAGGTGACCTGACATTTCCCCAGAAGCCCCTCTGCAGAACACTTGAGCCAAAAGCGCCAAAATGGACACAAGGTAGGACAAAGATGTACAGTTCAGGGGACGACAAATAGGACTCACTTGTTAAAAACATAAGAAACATTTGACAAAGGAGAGAAGACCATTCAGTCCATCATCTCAGTTGTTGAGCTAATAATTCCCTTGAGATTAATAAAGTTTATCAAGTTTAATCTGTAGTAGTAGGGTGTTGGATTTTGGATGCAATGAGAAATCAAGCAAAATGAGCCCTTTCATTGGCTAATAAAAAGATTACAATATGCAAGCCTTCGAGGCAACTCAGGCCTCTTCTTCAGGCAAAATGTAATCAGATGGGGCCGAGTTGCATATTGTAATCTTCAGGTGTCATTTTGCTTGACTTCTCAAGGTTAATCTTAAAAGAGATGCACTTTAGTGTGAAATTGTGTGTCATAAGTCTCAGCTGAAGAGATGGTCACTTGGCTTTCAAAAGTTGATTTGAAATGCATTGAGATCAGAAAAGGAAAATCAAACATACTGTACATACTGTAGGTCTCACCTGACTTGATGGGAGAGGAGCTGGCGTTGAATGTTTGTCGCTTCTCTCTGAGTCTGAGTCTGAGTCTGTAGTTTAATATTGCCAATTTACTATTTTTAGTAATAGTAAATACGGCTCGTACTTTTCTTAAAATTTTCCTGTTCTGTTTTATCGTTTGTCGTGGATTTTACGCATTTTATTAAATTTTTGTTGTCTATTCACCTGTTGCCTGGACATACTGTTTTATTGTTTGCTGTGGATTCTACGGATTTTTTATCAAGTTTTATCAAGATTTTGTGTCTACTCACCTGCCGTCGGGATATACTGCTTTACTGTTTGTTGTGGATTTTGCGGCATTATCTGGATGGTATCCTTTTCTCCCTCTTCAGTTGGAATGGTGCTCAGCTATTCCAGTTTACAACTTTGCCAACTAAATCCTGTAACCACTCCTGGAATTAACATCCACATCATTAAAGAACTTGGACCTCTTTTCCATCCTCGTTACATTCATAGAGGCTCTGGTCGGAAGTTCATTTTCAATAAACAGCAAAAGTGCTCTGCTACTAACATTCCATCTTTTGGTCACCTGTCGCACGTGGATATGTCATCAGAGCACCATTGTTTCAACTACTATCAACATCAGAAGTATCGCAAGATCTCTGCACTCTAGCTTGGGAAACACCTGAGCCACTGTGAGAAATACTGCGAGATCCTTACATCCCGGCTGGATTTATTTTGTGGAGTGGATTCCAAGCCGCATGGAGTGGATTTAATGTATTGAGACCTGTACTGAGATTTACTCCACAATCGCTGGTCAAATTTGAATTGTTTAATTCTCAGTCCATCAGCAATAAATCCACACTGATTGAAGAACACATCAGGGACAAAGGACTTGACTTCATGTGTTTGACAGAAACCTGGCACCAGTCAGAGGCTTACTCTGCCTTAAATGAAGCCTGTCCATCTGGCTACAGTTATTTAGAAGCAGCTCGCAGCACTGGGCGTGGTGGTGGTTTAGCCATCATCTATCGTCAGGTAATGGGGGTGTCCCCTATTTCGTTACCTGTAACATCTTCCTGCGAGTGTCTTGTATTTAAATGCAAGCCCCCTTTTCCCATGACTGTTCTTCTTATCTATCAACCTCCAAAACCTAACTCTGCTTTAAACCTGGAAATGACTGATCTTCTCACAAACCTGTGTGCCACCTCTGCCAACATCATAATCCTGGGAGATATAAATATTCATATTGATAATCCTAAAGGTTATCTCACTGTTGATTTTCTTGAGTTGTTAGATTCCCTCAACTTACAACAATATGTTGATGTCCCCACACACTCTAGGGGTCATACACTTGACTTGGTTATTTCAAACTTTGCTTTAATTAGTAATTTACAGGTTTATGATCTTGGTATTTCAGACCACAAAGTAGTGTCAATGGAGCTACCCTTTTTCTCCCCTCGTACCAAACCAAAACGGCAGATTCATTTTAGAAATTTGAAGAACATCAATGTGGATGCCTTGGCCCTGGACCTTAAACTTCTTTCTACTGATCTTACCAGTTCCAGCTCTGTTGCTGACCTCGTTGATCTCTACAACCAGTCTCTGAGCAGTCTCCTTGACTTTCATGCCCCTTTAACGTCTTGGTCCGTCTCATTTTCGTGCTCAGCACCATGGTACACCTGCGAGCTGCGAAAAATGAAGGCGGCGTGGCGTTTCCTTGAGCGGCGGCTCAAGGCTTCTGGGTTGACTGTTCACAAACAGGCCTATAGGGAACATAGGAGGGCGTATGCGGAAGCTTTGAAGGTTGCACGGTCCAGATTCTATTCTACCATCATTACAAATAGCTCCAGGGATCCAAAAAAACTTTTTTCTACTATAAATCATCTTCTTAAACCTCCTTCATGTGCTGATTCCGAGGCCACTGATGAGAGGTGTAATCTGCATATCAATTTTTCAGACCAAAGGTTTATAACATTCGCTTAAACCTCTCCACCATGGATATTCTGTTATCCCCAACTGTCGACCTGCTGCCTGTGACTGTCTAGTCCCTTTTGCTCCTTCTCTGTTGCCACATGGGAAGAGGTGGAGGGCGTCATCAGGAAAATGAAACCGTCTACCAGTTTCCTGGACCCTTTTCCCTCAGCCTTGCTGAAGGCCAACATTTCTGCTGTTTCTCCACTTATCACCAGGATTATAAACCAATCCCTTTTGGCTGGCCATATTCCTTCAGCACTAAAAACTGCTGTCATCAGACCTCTACTGAAAAAACCCACCCTGGATCCTGAAGTTCTGTCTAACTATAGACCCATCTCTAATCTTCCATTTCTCTCTAAAGTTCTGGAAAAAATAGTTGCAGTACAACTTCGTGATCATCTCAAACTGAATAACCTGTTTGAAAAGTTTCAGTCTGGTTTTAAGCCCTGGCCATAGCACGAAACAGCCCTGGTCAGGGTCACAAATGACCTTCTGATGTCAGCAGATACTGGTCCTCCTCTTTACTCATTCTCCTTGACCTGACAGCTGCTTTTGATACAATTGATCATAATATTCTTCTTCACCGTCTGCAATACACCATTGGACTTTCAGGAAATGTTCAAAATTGGTTTACATCTTATTTGACCGGTAGAACTGAGTATGTCGCCTTGGCAGCGCAAAATCTCACACCCATAATGCTACCTGTGGTGTTCCACAGGGCTCTGTGTTGGGCCCCATCGTTTTATCATTTACATGCTGCCCCTTGGAAGTATCATTAGCAGACATGGTCTATCTTTCCATTGTTATGCCGATGACACTCAGCTTTATTTTAGGACTACTCCCACCTCCTCTACTGCTCCTCTGCCAACATCTACACTGATTTGTTTGGAGGAAATAGAGGCATGGATGAGGCTCAACTTCCTTCAGCAAAACAGATCTATAACAGAAGCAATTTTAGTTGGCATACCACACCATCTTCGTTCTTCTACCATCACCAGTATCACTTTTTCTGGTCAAAACATTCCTCTTTCTACAACTCTTACAATTTGGGTGTTAAAATGGACTCTCAACTCACTTTTGACACCCACATTAAACATCTCTGTAAGTCATCTTTTACCATCTCAGGAACATTGCTAAACTTCGTCCAACACTTACCCTGGCAGATGCAGAGAGGCTTGTCCATGCCTTTGTCTCGTCCAGGCTGGATTAGGACTCAGTACATTCAGAACAGCGCTGCCAGGATCCTGATGAGGGTGCTGGAAGCATAGCCACATCACTCCTATCTTGAAAACCCTTCACTGGCTCCCTGTACCACTAGAATTGAGTACAAGGTTTCCTTCCTTACCCATCAGTGCGTCTATGGATGTGCTCCCCTGTATTTACAGGAACTCCTTATCCCTCATACTTCCTGGCGCACCCTCTGCTCTGTGCATACTAACACTCTTCAAGTTCCCAGAACTAAGCTTAGCAGTATGGGTGATCTGGCCTTTTTCTTGGTGGCGCGAGGCTGTGGAATTCTCTCCCTGATTGCCTGAGAGCCCCACAGTCGGCTGATGCTTTTAAATGAAACCTAAAAACTTATCTTTTTAGAAAGGCATTTTGTTAAATTATTTCTATAGATTATCTTGTTTGTTAGTTTATTCTTATTTTGTAGCTCTTTGAGACTGTTAAATATAAAGCACAATATATATAAAATTTATATTATTATTATAATTATTTTCCACTGTTGCTGATTAGACACGGCTACCATTCTTGTGTTGGATGTGCATAAACATGTCAGCTTAGATCAGCCACAGTTCAGGTGTCTTAGGTCCGAAGCAACACTCGTGCACTGCAGTTAAAGCAAAACATTCACAACAACGACCTGTAAAGACAAATGACTTTCACCTTTAGTGACCAACATCCTGAAGGACACTTAGTCCAAGTGAGGTCACAGAGGAGGACTGCAGTCAGTCCTAGCAGCACTGGGCACAGCAGGACGTAACTCTGGACAAACACAAACGTGCTGCTCAAATGATGTGAAACAATTTGATGAAGAAGATTCTTATTCTGACCTGTCCATGTTCATGTATGGGAAAGTCAATGCCTTTGTAAATGGACACTTTGGGCCTGATCTCAGGTTACTTTTGCCAGGATGTCCCACATTTAAAACTAACTTGTGAGTGGCAAACTGTCTATTTTAAATTAAGAATTAGAATTTAAAAAATTGGAATCTGTGTCTGTCAAACTCTTGGGTTGTAAGAATCACTTGGTGGTGAGTCAGGCTCATTTTGTGTTCTTTTCAGTCCTCATTCTTTCTTTCTCTTCTGAGTGGCGATAATGGAAGTAATGATGCATACGATGCTGAGTAGTGGACAGCTGATACAAATCCTCATGCCACACGGCTCATTATCTTTCTTTTATTAATTTCAGTTTTACAGAACATTCACAGACATGGGAAGTGGAGAATCCAAAGAAGGTAAGTCCCAGCACTCCAACTTCCATTCTTCTGTCTCCTACTATTAATTTGCCCCTATTTTTTAAAGGATCCGGTGCCTAACCATTCCTGGCTTTACCTGTTCCATGTAACTGGCATTACAGTTGTGCCCATCCCATGGACCACCCTAGGTCTCAGTCACAGGGCTGGGCATCTCAGATGTTTGCCAGGCTACCTGTCCCAAGCATCCAGGGAGAGTTTTCATGGTTTAACCCACACCACAATTTTCCAGGCCACCCACACATGTCCAGGTCCAGTACCTTCTACTGCCATGTGCCCATCTATTTGTAGCACAGATCTTTCCATTAACAGAATATATTTCATACCATGTTAGCCTCCAGTTGCATCCATATTTTCTGCCCCTACTATGCTTGGCACCCGGTAATGGAACCTGTCAGAGAAACTACCACCTAGATGTGCATTATAAAACAAATCAGTAATAAACAATAATAAAATAAAATATGAACAGAGATGAACAAAACCCTACGTATGGTAGATCCCACACAAAGTTTCTTTCTAAATCTCAGAACAACTTGAAATTATGTACTAGTTTCCACCTATGGCTTAAAAATGCCCTTCTTGAATATTCATGACCTAATCACCATACACATTTGGCCGTGTTCCTGTGTGATGTGTGAACTACAAAACCAAGGGAGAGCACAGAAAGAAATGAAACTTCAGTGAATGTGAACTTGAGATGTTATTGACATTTGAAAGAGTTTAAGAGTCTCCAAAATGGGTGGACTATGGTACTGAAATAAATCTCAAGTAAAGGGTATTTTCCCACAATTTATAATGTCAAGTTTAATGGAAATGTGTTTCTCAACTAATTAGATGTAACTCTTAGTTAGGATTCTGGGGTGGCATCTTGTCTGCACAGATTTGCTCCGATTTCTTCCCACAATCCAAAGAGACATGGTGGTTAGATGATTAAGTGATGCTAAATCGCTACATGATGTGTGTGTCTGTTCTCCTTTGATGACCTGGCACTCTGTCCCACCGTTGTTACTGCCTCGTCCATTGCTTGCTGTGAGAGGCTCCAGTTGTCCTCTGCCCTGGACTAGCAGTCTTAGAGGACGGTTGGATCAATGTATGCTGTAATCTGTCCTGCCCAAAGTGACTATCACTTACACGTTGCAAATCCGTAAGCAGACTGAGAAATACTTGGTACACTTTCAACTACAGGCTAGTTCACTGTTTTAGATGCAGCTTGAAAGGTTATTTCAACCTGAGTATATTCAGTATTCAGTATTTTCCACTTTTACAGACACTAAAAACGCTCTTGTCGGCAAAACAGATTGTCAGCACTGTAGTGATTCAACAATAATGAGCACGTGTTGGTGCTAATGTCTGCTTTGTACAAACAGTGACAAGGCAGTTTGAGCAAATCCCGTCACACGTCACACATACTCCTGTCACTGTATATTTAAAAACAAAATGCAATATCTGTCTCTTTCATGAAGCACATAATTAACTCTTAAATCAGTTAACTGAGTTGCGTACACATTTTGCCAAGTCAAAATACATAAATTAACAAACTTAACTGTCATTTAAGTATTACTAATGATATTTCCGTCCTTTTCTGTGTCCTCTTGGGTTGTGTGCTAAACTGGCACTGAACTGGCATTAACATTACAGAGAACATCACTCATAAATCACCCAACCCTGTGCCATTACAGGTTTAAAACAACCAGATTTTAAAATAGATGGATAGATTTATATATGGACAAACATCAGAATGTGACTGACACATCATTGAAATGTGCAATTAAATGAGATTTCTGTTCACTTCATTGTCCTGCTGCTTGGAGTTGCTAAAATGCTAACACCAAAATGGGCAATCCAATCACAGAGTCCCAATACATAATCCAAAAGAGTGGCCAAAACTAGAGTAAGAAGATTAAAACTCCAGTACTAAACAAGAAAAAGCAATAGCAAAATGAAACACTCACCAACCACCAAGCACACACAATGTAACGCAGAGGGACTGCAAATCACATGAGCCTTTATACGCTGGGAGCAGTCCCTCAATGTAGATCGACAGGTGGACCTGCCTCTTTGGGAAAATAAAATTATGATAGCTTAATTTAACTTTTTCCTTTCAGTATAAAAGGAAAACAACTTATGAATTCTGATCAATCAATCCATATGCATAAGATGGATACTTTTTACTATTGATTTAGGAAGAAACTTATAATACAGGCATTATAGTCATTTACAGTCCTGGTGCGTGGTGGTAGCTGTGGGATTTTGTTCCAACCGGATTCCTAATTAGAAAACAAACCATGTTGATAATGAGACTTGGTATTTACAGTAACTCAGTTGTTTACACTTTCAGCTTTCTCTGGCATGTGCAGGAAGTTTATGTAGGCTTTTGTTCTTTGTTCAGTTGCTTTTCTCCTTTGTTGCCTTGGTTGTACATTCTGGGTATAGCTATACTACAGCTTCCTCTTTGAGGATTTTACAAACAGTGTTCTCTGTTATGGGCAAAGTTAAACCTGCTGGGTCAGTTGAGGTTTCATGTAAAACAGTGTGTATGCACAAAATGTTGCATACCTCCCTTTCTAGGCTCACTTTTAGATGCATAAAACTAAATTTGCCATAAAGCCACGCACATTTTCACGACATCCCCTGACTTACGTATGCATGTTTCTGTTTGGTTTTGCAAACTAGACGCACCCAGCATCAAAGCAGTGCTACTATTTCTGTGTAATTTCCTTTTTCAAATATTTTGAAAATTTAATTGCATATCGTTTACAAATTTGAGGCACTTGGTTGTAATCATTCTATAACAATATAATGGTGCACGCAATGGCCAAACTACTCCATCTACCATGGCTGCTTTAGCGTTGTTGCTTCCAGTGCACCACTCAGTGTATTTTTACCCATTGTATGTGAGTGTGGAATCACAGCTGAACAGTAGCTGATTGGAAATCCCTGGAAGACATTTACAGCACAAACTGCCTCAGGAAAGCCACCAGCATCTGCATGGACTCCACTCAGCCATGCCACAGTCTATTTGAACCTCTTCCATCTGGCAAACACTTCAGAATCTTTCCGACACGGACCTCATGGTTCAGAAACAGTTTCATCCAAGAACTATAAAGGCACTCAATCAGTCCATCAAATGCTCCTGGTAGAACTGTTTGTATTTAGAATTAGAATGACTTCACTGTAAACTTGTACTACAGTTGTAATACTGCACAACCTGAGCCACTTTATGAACCATCTGCACTTTATGTACATGTACATTGGACTTATGCTTTAATATTGTAAGTTGTTAATTTTTTTGTATTCTTATTATTGTTATATCATTTTATAGGAAAATAACTTTTATGGAGGATTTGCATATTGAATCTCCTTGTACCATACAATGACAATAAAGAAATTCAATTCAATTCAATAGAAGAGAGCATATTTACAGATGATGATGACTGCCTTCTAAGCTGATTTAGATTTCCAAGAGTTATCCTCTTGGCTCTGTGTGCTGTAAGCATACTAGGATGGATACAGTTAGGTACATAAATATTTGGACAGAGACAACTTTTTCTTATTTTGGTTCTGCACATTACCACAATGGATTTTAAATGAAACAACTCAGATGCAGTTGAAGTGCAGACTTTCAGAATTAATTCAGTGGGGTGATCAAAAGATTGGGAGCACCACACACCCTTTCCAGCGACCTCATGACCCCCATGCTCTCTAATCCATCTACTGACTTCATAGGAAGAGTCACCAGAGATATGAATGTCACTGCCAAGGTAAATAAACCTCTCAATGAGGTCGACACCCTCTCCGCAGACCGACTCACTGATGATGGCTGTGCCCAAGAGGTCATTAAAGGCCTGGATCTTTGGTTTTTATCAGGACACTCGTAAGCCCAGACACTCAGACTCCTCGCTCAGTCTCTTGAGCGCCCCAATCAGAGCCTCCATTGACTCTGCGAAGATCACAGCATCGTCAGCAAAGTCAAGATCCGTGAATTTTTCTTCACTCAACAGATGCCCCACAGCCGCTGGACCCCACAACCTTTCCCAACACCCAGTCCATACAAGCACTGAACAGAGTAGGAGCAGAACACCCGCTGACTGACCCCAGAATCAACTGGGAAAAACACAGAGGTCCTGCCTACACTCTGCACAGCACTCACAGTACCAGTGTACAGGCCGGCCATGATATCCAGCAACCTTGAGGGGATCCCATGAGCCCTCAGGATGTCCCACAGGGCAGCTCGATCAACTGAGTCAAATGCTTTGTGAAAATCGACAAAGGCTGCAAAGAAACTCTGCTGATATTCGCATTTGCACTCCATGAGACCCTCAGTGCCAGGATGCGGTCGATGGTAGACTTCTTAGGTGTAAGACCAGACTGTTCCGGTAGCTGGTAGGTGAGCAAGAGATCACGGATCCTATTGAGGACAACCCTAGCAAGGACCTTACCCAGCACCGAGAGCAGTGTTATCCCTGTGTATTTGCCGTAATTCAGGTGATCCCCTTCCCTTTCCAGATAGGGACAACAAGTCCCGTTTTCCAGTCAGTGGGGATGATGCCAGTCTCCCAAATGGAAGCAAAGATTGCTTCCAATGCCACAAGGACAGCCTTACCACCAGCCTGGAGAAGTTCTCCCGGATACCACAGATCCTTGAAGCCTTTCCCCCTTCAGCTGGTTCACCACCTGTGCCATCTCAGTGAGACTGGGGGTTCACAGCTAGTGGAGGATCAGCCTCAAGAACCACAGACCCAGAGATATCCAACGTCCCTAGCGGAGGATCAGCTTTGAACAACTGCTCAAAGTAGCCAGCCCAGCGGGTCACAACTGCAGTGTCATCCGTGGGACAGTTCCATCAGCTGCCCTGACTGCCACTCTCTGAGGAACACATTCAGATGTGCATAATGCTTCGATTCCTCTGTAAGCAGGACGTGGGTCTCTAGACTACAGATGGTGTGTCACCTGCTCACAGATTCCTCTAACAAACGCCTTTTATCTGCCCTCAGAGCCTTCACAGCCATCCTTCTCAGTTCCGAGTAGAGACCGGAGTTGCCATTGAGCTGTGCGCTGTGACTCTTCTCGATGATATCCAGAGTGCCCTGCGAGATGAAACACCTCCTTCTGGGAACATCGGTAACACCAACACAACCCTCAGCAACCTTCAAGGTCTTGTCACGGAGGGTCTCCCACATCACATTAGGATTGGCAATCGTACCCAAATCTGAAAGTTCCTCCACAAACTGCGTACAGACTCATTAGAAACAGCCTGGTCTTGTAGTCTGGCCAAGTACAGGCTCATTTTCCTAGTAGGTGGTAACCTACTGGACCTCAGCTAAGAGAAGAGAGAAAGAGAGCATAAATAAATAAATTGATGAGTTTAATAGGTGGATAAAGATAAATTGAGAAGACAAAGAAATGGGAATAGAATCTACTTCCTCAGTGCTTTAAGAGCTTATTCAAAATATTATTGATTAGATCCTGCCAGGTTTTGAAAAAGTTCTGCAGAGATTTTTCCAGTTTCAAACAGTATATAACATCAGTCACTGACTTAAATGAGGAGAGTTGGGATTCTTCCAGTTTAGGAAAATAAGTCTGCGTGCCAATAGTGTATTGAAGGCAATCACAGGTTGTTTGTCCTTCTCCACTTTAAGCCTCTCTGGTAGCCCACCAAACACAGCTGTTAGTGGGTTAAGAGGGATTGGGACCCTAAGGCTGTCTGAAAGGTAATTAAAAATTTTGGTCCAAAATTATGTTAATTTGGTGCAGGCCCAAAACATGTGACCCAGTGAGGCTGGAACTTGATTGCAACTTTTGCAGGTTGGATCTTGCCCTGGAAACATTTTGGACAGTTTTAAGCAAGACAGATGTGATGAAATATAATTTTCGGATGAATAATTGTATGATTTACGGCGTATGGAGCGCAAGTGAATTCTCTGCATTGCTACCTTCTACTCCTTCTCTGATATGTTGAGTGAGAGATCCTTTCCCCATTGTCCTCTTGGATCTTTGAAAGGGAGGGACTGTAAAACAATTTTATATATTGCAGAAATGCTTGTCCTCAAAACTGAGCAATATTTTTCCAGCATAGAGGAAGGTGGGAGGTGAGGAAAATCGGGCAGATTCTGTTTAACAAACTTTCTAATTTGAGGATAGTGAAAGAAATTTGTTGCTGGAAAATGAAACTTTTTCACATCGACTTTAATATCTGACCACTTCTTTTTTTAATTCAGGCACTGTGTGACTTTCTGAACTTGAACGTTTGAGTTTCATCCCATCAGTTTCCTTCTGTTGCTCATACCACTGCCTAAGCCACCAAATCATATATTTTTCCTTGGCTCCACTTCGCTGAGTAGGACCGTCACTTTGTAGTCATTTATAACAACAACAACAACAACATTTATTTATATAGCACATTTTCATACAAACAGTAGCTCAAAGTGCTTTACATATTAAAGAATAGAAAAATGAAAGACATAATTATAAAACAAAATAAATCAACATTAATTAACATCTAATAAGAGTAAGGTTCAATGGCCAGGGGACAGAAAAACAAAAACTCCAGACGGCTGGAGAAAAAATAAAATCTGTAGGGATTCCAGACCACGAGACCACCCAGTCCCCCTATAGTACTACTCTTTATACTATACTACTATTTCTACTGATTTGCATATTCAAATATGGATTTGGATTTGTAAAGGAGAAGTGAGACAGAACTTGGCATATGGACATTTTATGCATCTGAATTTTTTTGTGTGTACGCACTTTCCAGTTTTGTCCTTATGCCATGTTTTAATATGAATTCTATGCACAGCGTTATACATGAGGCCACAGCTGATCCATTAGGTCCCATCATTAGCAAGATGAACATGTGGCTTTTCAGTACAGCCTCACTCTCACTCCTTACACTTAGCAAGGTTTGGACCCCTGACCCCTTGTTCTTCTCCAATACAGACAAGTGCTTCATCTTTCAGTCCTGCACTGGTAGCTCTTCAGAGAAGAAAGGGATTGCTGCAGCCTTTCTCATGGCCACACTCCAGAATATGAGGTCCCTGAATTTATGACCAGGCCAAGCAGTGAACTGATAGTGGAAGCGATGAGTTGGGGTATTTTAGGGTTCTTTAAAGGCAGGTGTGGCCATCTTGCCATTCATTGGTTTCTCAAATGCACATAAGGCTGTCCTTTTAGTTGACTATTGGAGCAAAGTTTTGATCTTCAAGGCTGCCAATCATTGACTTATAGCTCTTAGTTTGACTTTGGGTATTTAGATGGTACCTTTTCTTTCTTTCTTTCTTTCTTTCTTTCTTTCTTTCTTTCTTTCTTTCTTTCTTTCTTTCTTTCTTTCTTAACTAAAGCAAACATAAAATATTGTTTCTTATTTTAAAGTATTATAAACTAATGCATCTCCATAATAAAAAAAAAATCTGTCAGTCTTTAACAATTACTTGTGAGACAAACTATACCCATGTTCAAATCTGTATTAGTTGTCAAACTCACTCAAATCACCAGACCAGCTAATCCTCCCATTTGTTTCTGGCTAAACCATCAAGAGGAAGGTAAACTGGTACATGAACAGTGTGTGACTTCTGAGGTCTTCCTGTTTAATTGTGGTTGTGTCTTCATCTTTGGCTTTCTTTTTCATTTTCTTAGGTTCACTTCCAAAGGACTGACAATGAGAAGAAGAAGAGTGAATCTTTTTCAACGCTTTTCAAGAGTTCACCTGGTGAGTTATTAGACGCGTGTCAGACAACTCCAGGAGTGTGGTTTGCAGTCACACAGCATTAGTGACACCAGTCTTCATTCATTCAGGAGAGCAACCTTTGTAAATGCTTCTGTACTTGTAAAGTATTAGTTAGCAATCACATATTCTGCTATAGATTTGAACATTATGGCTGGAACTGATTATATTGTCTGTAATTTGTATAGAAAAATATGTACAATGTATTAAAAATACAGTGCAAAGCACACACACATTTTACACACTTTGAAGTTCTGGTCCTTACACTGCAGTGGTGCTTTTATTCTGTAGCTTGGTGTGCCAACTTCTTGGCCTGGCAGACAAAGTTCACCTCTGCTATGGAGGCACACATGGAGACAGCAGAGAATTTACACTGAAAGTTATATGTTTGCAAATGAAAAGGACAATTAAGGTAGAATTAAAGAAAAGGTTTTATAAAAATTTATTCATTTAGGTAATACGTTCTTTCATGTGATTTGCTATTGAACATTTGTGACTCCCAGAGGCCCCAGTTTTATTCTTCTGTGTCGTTGTGCATCCCTTAACCCTGTCATGCAGCGGACTCAGCTCAGGTTACAGTGGCAGTTAAAGAAAATCCTAACAAGTTTTATTTTCTTATTCACAGCATTAAACAGGAAAAGTAAAAAAAACGTATGCCAGTCCACTTTAGACCGAGTGAGAGTTGTGCCTCTGGGTGTTTCAGAAGTGAGTGTTCTGGGTGAACGCATTAAAACATTAGAGACAGCCTGGAAAAGCTGATTACAAATACAATCAAAGGGTTTTCATTTATTAAAGGGTAAGAGGAACTCAGAGTGAAAGATTAAAGGTTTTATATCAATAGTGGGTGAACCAAGAATTTAGTGGTAATTTGAAATATACCAGAGCGGCATCTTTAGGTTGAACTGGGCAGGTTTTATATGTTATTGGAGTCTTGATTTAAAGTATCTTCCACTGCAAGCCCTCACCTTAGGTCTCTGTGGAATAAAAATCATTACAGTCTAGAAGTGACCTAAAATACCTGCAGATATTGGACTGCATGTGAGCTCAGGAAAAGTCAACCATTTGTCCATAAATGATCCTTAGAATGCTACATTTAAAAGTAATTGTAAGTAACTGTTGTTAATTAAGATTGCTACGAGAGTACTTGTGTGTAAACCAGATGATCACAGGTACAATACTGACAGTGCATTTTAGTGACAATTCAAGGCATTAACGTTCGGATTATACAGTTTGTACCTCAGTCCGCACACACCTACCTAATACAACTGTGTCAAGCAGGAGAATTAGCTGCACGTGAAATGCTGAGAACGGTGCCCTGGAAAAGTCAGTCTGCTTAAAGTGCCACCAAAGAGTCGCAAAGGGGACAAGAATAAGAACAACGAGAAGAGACAATCACAACACAAATAATAACCGAATGCTGATTTTATATTAAGAATCACTCAGCACACAATCCACACTCAGGCCCGATAAAGTTCAACAGCGATGAAGGCAGCAGTGGGCTGAAGTTCTCCTGCTCCTCTGGTTGTTGTTTTCTTCAGTTGCTGCTGAATTGTGCAGACGTTCAGAGGGTGGAAAGTGAAAGGGGCCGCAGCTCAAACGTCCCAGGGCAGACTGGCTCTTTGGTTGTGGTCCTTCAGTGATCCTGCGGTGAAGTAATTGTGGGGATCTCGAGTGTCAGATCACAATAAACCTTTTTAGAGCTTTAAGTTCATACTAGCCATGCCACCCGTCTCAGAGGGTTTGAAATCAAAGTAGTTAACGTGACCTGAGAGTCAACATTTGCAGCGCATCATCTATTAGACTGAAGCATGGAGCAATAAAATGCATTGCATTCCAACAGATAGCACATCACAAATATTTATAGTAGTTAAATGCTTTGCATTTTCATTCCAACAGATGGAGTGTCACAAATATTAGCTCTGCTTTGGTACATCCCATACCAAATGGCACATAACAGAGACATGGCAACGGACAGACGCTTTGACAGGCTCTTGTGCTTTTATTAAGGTGGATGAGCTGATTTCTGTTGGATGATCTCAGTGTTCATGTTTGCAGTGCAGTGTTCCTCTCATCCATCCATCCATCCATCCATCCATCCATCCATCCATCCTCTTCCGCTTATCCAAGGTTGGGTCAGGGAGCAGCACCTTGAGCAGAGATACCCAGACTTCCCACTCCCGCCACTTCTTCTAGCTCTTCCAGGGAATCCCAAGGCCATGCCAGCCGGGAGACATAGTCCCTCCAGCGTGTCCTAGGTCTTCCCAGGGGCCTCCCTACTGGTTAGGCGTGCCTGGAACACCTCACCAGGGAGGCATCCAGGAGGCATCCTGATCAGATGCCCAAGCCTCCCTCATCTGACTGCTCTTGATGCGGAGGAGCAGTGGCTCTACTCTGAGCTTCTCACCCTATCTTTAAGGGAAAGCCCAGACATCCCGCATGTATTCATGATCTCGTTCTTCGGTCACTACCCATAGCTCATGACCATAGGTGAGGGTAGGAGCGTAGATCGACTGGTAAATTGAGAGCTTTGCCTTACGGCTCAACTCCTTTTCACCATGACAGACCGATGCAGAGCCCGCATCACTGTGGACGCCGCACTGATCTGCCTGTCGATCGCGACGCTCCATTCTTTCCTCACATGTGAACAAGACCCCAAGATACTTGAACTCCTCCCCAACCCTGAGAGGGCACTTCACCCTTTCCGGCTGAGGACAATGCTCGGATTTGGAGGTGCTGATTCCCATCCCAGCCACTTCACACTCAGCTGCGAACCGATCCAGAGAGAGTTGAAGATCACAGCCTGATGAAGCAAACAGGACATCATCATCTGCAAAAGCAGTGACCCAATCCTGAGTCCACCAAACCGGACCCCCTCAACACCCTGGCTGCGCCTAGAAATTCTGTCTATAAAAGTTATGAACAGAATTGGTGACAAAGGGCAGCCCTGGTGAGTCCAACTCTCACTGGAAACGGGTTCGACTTACTGCCGGCAATGCAGACCAGGCTCTGACACCAGTTGTACAGGGACCAAACAGCCCTTATCAGGGGTCTAGTACCCCATACTCCCGAGCACCTCCACAGGATTCCCGAAGGACACGGTCGAATGCCTTTATGTAGATTGGTTAGGCAAACTCCCATGCACCCTCCAGGACCCTGCTAAGGGTGTAGTGCTAGTCCACTGTTCCACCAGGATGAAAACCACACTGTTCCTCCTGAATCTGAGGTTCGACTTTCCAATGGATCTTCCTCTCCAGGACCCCGAATAGACTTTTCCAGGAGACTGAGGAGTGTGATCCCTCTGTAGTTGGAAAAGAGAGGGACCACCACCCGGTCTGCCAATCCAGAGGCACTGTCCCAATGTCCATGCGATGTTGCAGAGACATGTCAACCAAGACAGTCCTACAACATCCAGAGCCTTGAGGAACTCCGGGCGTATCTCATCCACCCACGGGGCCCTGCCACCAA
Source organism: Polypterus senegalus (assembly GCF_016835505.1). NCBI lineage: Eukaryota > Metazoa > Chordata > Cladistia > Polypteriformes > Polypteridae > Polypterus > Polypterus senegalus. The sequence goes on along the minus strand of NC_053167.1, from coordinate 143,175,491 downwards.
GGAGTTTTTTGACCACCTCGGTGACCTCAGAGTCCCCAGGCTCTGCTTCCTCATTGGAAGGCATGTTAGTGGGATTGAGGAGGTCTTCGAAGTACTCCCCTCCCACCAACCCATAACGCGTCCTGAGTCGAGGTCAGCAGCGCACCGTCCCGACCATATACGGTGTTGACACTGCACTGCTTCCCCTCCTGAGATGCGGACGCCGGGACCAGAATCTCCTTGAAGCCGTCCGAAAGTCGTTCTCCATGGCCTCCCCAAACTTCCCACGCCCGAGTTTTGCCTCAGCAACCACGAAGCCGCATTCCGCTTCGGCCTGCGGTACCTATTAGCTGCCTTTGGTGTCCCACAGGACAAAGGGTCCGGTAGGACTCCTTCTTCAGTTTGACAGCATCCCTCACTGCGGTGTCGGGATTGCCACCACGACAGGCACCGACTACCTTACAGCCACAGCTCTGGTCAGCTGCCTAAACAATAGAGGCACGGAACATGGCCCAATCGGACTCGATGTCCCCACCTCCCTCGGGGCGTGGTCAAAGTTCTGCTGGAGTGGGAGTTGAAGCTACTTCTGACAGGGGACTCTGTCAGACGTTCCCAGCAGACCCTCACAACACGTTTGGGCCTACCAGGCCTGACCGGCATCCTCCCTCACCATCAAAGCCAACTCACCACCAGGTGGTGGTCAGTTGACAGCTCCGCCCCTCTCTTCACCCGAGTGGTCCGACAACACGACCACAAAGTTGATCATCAAACTGAAGCCTAGGGGTGTCCTTGTGCCAATTACACATATGAACACCCCTATGCTTGAATATGGTGTTCGTTATGAACAATCCGTGGCGAGCACAGAAGTCCAATAACAAAACACCGCTCGGGTTCAGATCGGGGGGGCCATTCCTCCCAATCACGCCCTTCCAGGTCTCACTGTTATTGCCCACGTGAGCATTGAAGTCTCCCAGCAGAACGAGGGAGTCCCCAGAAGGTATGCCCTCTAGCACCCCCTCCAGGGACTCCAAAAGGGTGGATACCAGACTGTTGTTTGGGCGCATATGCACAAACAACAGTCAGGATCCCCCCTCCACCTGAAGCGGAGGGAGGCTACCCTCGCCCACGGGGTAAACCCCAATGAACAGGCTCCAAGTCCGGGGCAATAAGTATGGCCACACCCGCCAGCGCCTCTCACCGGTGGCAACCCAGAGTGGTAGAGAGTCCAGCCCTTTTCAGAAGGAGATTGGTTCCAGAGTCCAAGTTGTGTGTCGAGGTGAGCCCGACAATATCTAGCTGGAACCTCTCGACCTCGCGCACTAGCTCAGGCTCTTTCCCCTTCAGAGAGGTGACATTCCACGTCCCAAGAGCCAGTTTCTGTAGCCAGGGATCAGACCGCCAAGGTCCCTGCCTTCGGCACCACCCGACTCACACTGCACCTGACCTCCTTGGGCCCTCCCACAGGTGGTGAGCCCAAGGGAAGGAGGGACCCACGTTGTCTCTTGGGCTGTGCCCGGCTGAGCCCCCATGGGTGCAGGCCCGGCCACCAGGCACTCGCCATCGAGCCCCAACTCCAGGCCTGGCTTCAGAGGGGGCTCGGTGACCCGCATCCGAGCAAGGGAAAACATCGTTCAAGTTTTTGTTCTTCATAGGAGGTTTGGTTGAACCGCTCTTTGTCTCATCCCTCACCTAGGACCAGTTTGCCTTGGGTGACCCTACCAGGGGCATAAAGTCCCCGGACAACAGAGCTCCTAGGGTTATTGGGACACGAAACCCTCCACCACGATAGGTGGTGGCTCGAGGAGGGCAGTGTTCCTCTGTCTCTGCTAAATGCCAAAACAAACAGGTATAGCCATCCATTGATTTTAACGTGTGATCCACTGGGGCAAGTATAAAATGGTCAGATTGTCACCCACTTATTTACCTAATATGGGGAATAGACTCGGCTCTGAGGAAAGGAAGATTTCCCAGAATTGCTCAGCCAACCAGTTTAAGTGAACACCTCTACAAATTAGGCATCACACCCCAATTCTGGGAGTCTTTTCTTTAGGACTTTAAGTACATGGACATGCCATTTTAGGTCTGTAGAATTTATTAATTGTACCTTTGTAATTCACAATTTTGTACATTTGCACATTGGTAGCTTCATTTCCATTATGATATACTACGTGAATTGATAAAAGTATTTATTTACCATATTTTGGCTGTAATAGATTACTTGTGAAATAATAACCTACATCTTAAATAGATTTTTTCTGTTATATGCCATTTGATGTGTTAGCAGTGCATAAAAGCAGTGTGAATGTTTACAATGCACCATCTGTTGGATAACAGAGACATAGCATCTGGATGGACGGCTGTTAATCAGTTTAACTAGGAGCTATAGTGTGTTCAATTGTGCTAGAAATCTCTGGAGACAAAAACCTTTCTTATCTTTACTTCTGTCAGAGCCCAAGAAATGCAGACTGATACAGCATAATGCTGAAGAGAAAAAGCACAAAAGTATAATAAAAAGAAAAGCAATAATAATGCAACAGTCCTAAAATGTAGATGTAAAATTATATTGTACATGAAAGAATAATATTTCAGAAAATTAAAACATATTACTTTTCTACATGAACAGGTCATTCAGCCCAATGAAGTTTGCCAGTTCTAATAATCTAATTTTGACCTTTGAAGGTCCCCAAATTCAAACTCTCATCCACACTACTTGCTAACTTGTTCATTTGTTTGTGGCTCCACATGTGAAGAAAAGATTCCAAAGATTTCAAGGTGTACCCTTCCAAAGCTCCCAACTGCCCCGTGTTCTTCTTGAACTCAATTTTAATGTAACAGTCTGGATCCATTCAACCCATTCCTTTAATAAATTTGAACACTTTAATCAGGTCTCCTTTTAATCTCCATTTGCATTCACTCATATGGAGTTCAGTTTGGAGTTAAGCGCAAATCTAATTAAAAACACAAATCATAGTTATGTACAGTAATATGAAAAGTTTGTGAACCCTCTCAGCCTACATAATAATCGACTCTCCTTTCCACTAAAAGGATAACAGTGGTGCGTCTTTCATTACCCAGGAACATCTGAGTACTGCGGTGTTTTCTGAACAAAGATTTTTAGTGACGCAGTATTTAGTTGTATGAAATTAAATTAAATGTGAAAATGTTTCTGTGCAAAATGTGGTTTTCCTTGTCACTTTGCTGATTTGAATGCCTGTCACTGCTCAGTGCTGATTACTTGCAACACCAAATTGGTTGGATGAGCTCGTCAAGCCTTGAACTTCACAGACAGGAGTGTCCAATCATGAGTGGTCAAAGGTATTTAAGGTGGTCAATCGCAAGTTGTGCTTCCTTTCATTTGACTCTCCTCTGAAGAGTGACAGACAGCATGGGATCCTCAAAGCAACTCTCCAAAGATCTGAAAACAAAGATTGTTGAGTCTCCTGGTTTAGGGGAAGGCTACAAAAAGCCATCTCAGAGGTTTAAACTGTCAGTTTCAACTGTAAGGAATGGAATCAGGAAATGGAAGGCCACAGGCACAGTTGCTGTTAAACCAACACAGCAGGTCTGGCAGGCCAAGAAAAATACAGGATCGCATATGAGCAGGATTGCGAGAATGGATACAGACAACCCACAGATCACCTCCAAAGACCTGCAAGAACATCTCACTACAGATGGTGTATCTGTACGTTATATCGTTGTATATATATATATTGTGGCGAAATGCCTGGAAGGACCGAAGAGGGACTACGCCTCCTCCGACCACAAGGGGCAGCTGCCCTGGTTGGTATGGGGACCACGGGAACAGAGCATGGAAGCTCGACCCTGCAGGGACCGTGCTCACTGCCAGGGGCCCAGATGCCTGAAGAGCCCTGGATCGTCAGCACTTCCTCCACACCTGGAGGTGCTGGTGGAAGGAATACCAGGGACACCCGGAGCGCTTCTGGGTGCTCAGCTGGCACTTCTGCCAAACCAGGAAGTGCTGGCAGAAGTTCATCAGGAGACACCTGGAGTACATCCGAGTGAACATAAAGGGCTGCCTCCCTCCATTCGATAGCTGGAGTCGGGTGGAAGTGGACGTAGCTTGGAGGAGAGGAGTGGAGGTGGCCAGGAAGAGAGGCATTGTTGTGAAAGGCCTGGACTGAGGGGTGATTGGTGCAAGGGCACTGGGTTGTGCATAATGCACTTGTATATAAGTAAATATGAATAAACGTGTGCTTGGGTGTAAAACCATCGGTGTCTGCCTGTCTGTGTCCGGGCTGCTTTCCACAATATTTACATATATTTACTTTGACTGTCTTTGGACTGTGGGAGGAAATCGACACCCAGAGGAAACCCACAGACACAGGAAGAACATGCAAAAGACATGCAGGTTAGGTGCATTGGCGATTCTAAATTGTCCCTAGTGTGTGTCTTGTGTGTGTGCGCTCTGCAGTGGGCTGGCGCCCTGCCCAGGGTTTGTCTCCTGCCTTCGCGCCCTGTGTTGAGAGGGATTGGCTCCAGCAGACCCCGTGACCCTGTAGTTAGGATATAGCGGGTTGGATAATGGATGGATGGGTATATATATATATATATATATATATTGTGATAAGATGCTTCCACAAGAAAATATCTTCCACGCAAAATAAAGGTTTGGGGTTTGTCCCAGATATTGTCGTCCAGACAAATGAAAGAAAACTTGATTCATAAAATTGTTTTATTCTCTCCAATGTCTTATCAGAGCCTAAATGGGCTCCTAGAAGGTGAGCATATGCTAATTCACATACTTTCACGAAAAGTACGTGGAATTAGCAACAAAGCTGTCACTTCGCCCGTGTTCTGCCACTCTATATAACAGATCATTTTAATTACAAAGAACGGCTTGGTGGCATGGGATCCAGAGTTGTATAACCTCGGTGGATACTACTGCATTCCTAGCAAATTTTAAATAATCATCATTCCATTGTTCTCTTTAAAAGGAAGATGGTGTTAATAGGAATGGTGTAGACAAATCTTGTATGGGATCCCTTGCAAGTTCAATGGGAGGGCTTCAGTCTCCACCTCCTCTCGACAACTGTATCAGCTCCGCAGAGGATGATGGGACATCAAAATTTTCACAATGGGTACCAGTGTGAGTCCGTGCTACTGAGGGACACGGTGTGGAGGCAGCCGAGTATCATTCTCCATTACTAAGCCCAAATTTTTATAGGTACAGTGACGTTATTACGCTGTTAATTTTATTCCAGTCCCTTCCCAATATGACTGGAAAAGGAGGTCGGTAATACAGCCATGGCCATAGTAGTTATTTTTATATTTACCAAGACCACACATCTGGCTGTTTTATAATATTTGATGTCTCCATGAACACATTTCAGACTAGTTTTTAATTTAGTCCACTGTTGCGGTAACACGAAACGGGTAACAAAAATAGAGATGTTACTCCCGGAATCGAACATTGCCCTTACCTTCCTGCCATTTATAACCACTACACCTGTATATGGAAGAGACAAAGGGTTAGTCCCAGTGGCACAATACCTCTCTCCCTTAACTAGAGAACAATCCATCGGCTCATAAGTGCAGTTAGGGGACAGATGTCCGATCTCCCCACACTTGAAACAGCGAGGAAGACCGCTAGTCTGTCCCTTCTATGGACGGCAGGTATGGGAAGTTGCCGGGTGAGCTCAGGAGCTGCACCCGCACCTGTTGAGTTCGACGAGTGGACTGTTCCAACTGCCCCGATTTACAGGCCGCCCAATGACACTCCAGCTATTCTAATCAAGGTGTCCATATCTTCATAATCATGTTTCCGGACTTGCTTGGCGATATGGTTAGGAGGGCATGTATGAAGGTTTCACACGCTAGTAGTTCGCCATCTTGTTTGAGGAGTTAATATCGGGCCGTAGCGACGACACACTTTCCCCAGGCTTCAAGCCCTGGGTTCTTAATGGCCTTTAGGGTCAAACTGCCACTCCCTCCATTCCTTCGCCTGCTGTTCCGGTGACACACCATAGCGCTTGAACACCTCTAATTTAAGAGCGCCGTAATCAGCAGCCTGCTCCTCAGTTAAGTGGGAATAAGCCCTCTGTGCCGTCCCCTTCAGATAGGGAGCCAGTTGATACACCCATTCCGACCTCGGGCAAGCGTTCGCTTAGCGGTCTGTTCAAAAATCAAAAGTAGGTCTCAATATCATCCGATTCAGTTAGTGTAGTCAACTGAATCGGTAATACCGAGCCACCTCTGTCCATACACCAGCAAGGGAACGAGCCTCGGCTTCTGCCAATTGGGTTCGCTTCTCCCATCTGGATCTTCAGCATCTGGAGGTCACCCATGATTGTGGTAAGCACAGTGTTCAGGTCCCGTTCTTCAGTCATCGTAAACAAATCCTGCCGGCTAATTTGTGATAAGATGCTTCCACAAGAAAATATTTCCACACAAAATAAAGGTTTGGGGTTTGTCCAGATATTGTCGTCCAGACAAATTAAAGAAAAGGTTGATTCATAAGACTTTTCAGTACAAAATGAATGATCAACTGCAAACAAGATGGCGTTTATATAGCAGGATGGATTATGGGACAGGAAATGGTTGGCAGGAAGTGACGCATTGGAGGGGGAAACGGAACCAGCGTCATCAGGATTGGACAGGAGCAATGGATTGATGGAGCCGGAAGTGGCGTCATCAGAGTGGACCGGAAGTGATGTCGTGATGGCCATTTTGAACCCGCAGTGAGACTTCTTATTTTTTCTTCAAATTTTCTGTAGGTGAAGAGAGATTAAGGTAAGCATCACGTGATAACCTTTTGTCTCATGGGATGTTTCACTCACCTTTGGGCTCTTTGACTGCCTCCAACTCCAATTCTAATATAAAACCTGGTCGCTCTTCATGTCAGTCCCAATAATGAACACACAAAGTCTTCTATAACTAAAGATACACAGATTCTCAGAGAGTTTTGACCATATTGAATAAATCATTCAAACTGTGAAACTGAAGGTTGGAAAAAGTAAGTGAACCCTCAGCTAAGGACTTTTTAAAAGCTAATTGCAGTCCAATTTAGTACACCTGGAGTCCATTTAATGAAACATTTAATGTGGCCTAGAATGACTTTGATTGATTAAAAACACAATAAAGTTTGAGTTTGAGCTTTTGACAAGAAGTATATCCAGATGGGAATCATGCATCACACAAAAGAGCTGTCTGAAGAGTCACGATGGAGAATTGTTCATCTACATAAGGCTGAAAAGGGTTACAAAGTCATCTCAGAGATTTGAGATATTCATCAGTCTACTGTTAGGCAAGTTGTCTATAAATGGAGACCAGTTGATATTGTGGCTACTCTGCCTAGAAGTGGGCCCTGCCAAGATGACCCCAAGAGCACAACACAAAGTCAGCAACGAGGTAAAGAAGAACCCTAGAGTGACAGAAAAGGACTTGAAGAAGTCTTTAGAAGTGGCTAACATCTCTGTTCACGAGTCAACTACACGCAAAACATTGAAGAAGAAAAGAGTCCATGGCAGGACACCATGAAGCCTATTAAAAAGAACATTGCTGAACGCCTGAAGTTTGTGAAAGAGCACTTGGACACTCAACAAGCGGTACTGGGAAAATGTTTTGTGGAGTGATGAAACCAAAATTGAACTATTTGGGAGAAACAAGCAGAACTTAATTTGGCGTAAAAGGGCATTGCATATCAACATCAAGACATCATCCCTACAGTAAAGTATGGTGGAGGGAACATCATGATTGGGCCTGCTTTGCTGCATCAGGGCCTGGACAACTTGCCATCACTGAGGGGGAAAATGAATTCACAAGTTTATCAACAAATTCTCCAGGATAATGTGAGGGTGTCTGTCCGTCAACTTAAGCTCAGAAGATGCTGTGTAATGCAGCACGCACAATGAGCCCAAACATCGCAGCAAAGCCACAGTACGATGGCTTCAGAAGAACAAACTCTGCCTTTTGGAGTGACCCAGTCAGATGCCAGATCTCAGTCCTATTGAATGACTTGAAGAGAGAGAACCACACACAGAAGACAACCAAAGAATATGGAAGAGTTCAGGCAGTTCTGTAGGGAAGAATGGGCTCAAATTCCCCCAAACGCACAATGTGCAGGTCTGATCTGCAGTTACAGGAAGCGCCTGGTTGAGGTCATTGCTGCCAAAGGAGGGTCGACCAGTTATTAAATCCCAAGGTTCACTTACTTTTTCCACTACCACTGTGAACGTTGAATGCATTTGTAAAATAAAGACATGAAAGAGTAGAATTGTTTGTGTGTCATTGGCTTAAGCTCATTGTGTCTTTCAGAACCTGTGACTCTGATGAAGATCAGATCACTTTTTATGACCAAATCATACAGTAGACCAGATCATTCCAAAGGGTTCACATACTTTTTACTTTGACTGTTTAATATACAATCATATTGTTCTCAGCTCAGCACGGTAGTCCCAGACCAAGTTGTGTTCATTGTAATGTGGCCCCTGACACACTCTGCAGCATTCAGCTGTTTTACAGTCCAGTGTAAGAAGCTGTTTCAGGTGACGTGACTTGTGCAGCTTCACTTTCAACGTCCCCATCATCTGCATTTTACTTCTTTACAATTTCTTGCCCAGAAAATTCAGGATCTGATGTCACCAGAAGTGTTAATCTACAATACATTTCTCAGTTGTTCATCGTTTGTCTCACTGCATGCCTCTCAGTCTCTCTGACTCGTCATCTGCCATCAATGACAGGACTCTTTAAAGGCTTTATATGCTGATAAGTGTCAGAGGAACTCTAAACTCATAAATACCTAAATAATGAGTGTCACAATAGAAATGCTGCTGCTAAAAAACACTTTTGTGTTTTCTGTCCACTTCTTGTTCTGTAAGATTTGATATCAGGTAATGTGGGTTGTTCAGTTTCAGGCTGTGCAGCCCCCTTCAGCTTTATTATCCTTCTCTCTTTTCTAAACTCTGTTGTTCTACAATTTCTACCCACAACATTCATGATCTAATGGCGCCAGATGTATCACGATGTATTGTTCTCTCTGACAACTAATGTACTATCAATGACTGTCCTGTTTCAAGCAATACTATCCACTTGCAGAGCACAGCACCATATGTCACCACAGTTTCAGACCCTTCGTAACATTACTTCGGAAGGTTTCGCCAGTCTCGGCAAGTAAGTCTTCTCAAGTCAGAACTGACATCCCACAGTGTGAGGATGGAGAATCGAAGATAACTTTAGGAAGGTTTCGCAGGTCCCGGAAAGTAACGTTGGGTCAAGGACCGTTCAGAAATGAAAAGATAAAACTGAGAAGGAAAAACACTACAACAAACTAAATAATACACATCCTTGTGAAGTTCGGAGGGTTTCTGCCATCGTCGGTCATACATCAAACTAAACAATGCAGATCATTTCTGTGAAATACACTAGTAACATTTACATTGTGTTTGGGTCTGTGGGAACCATTTAATATGTCGACAAAATTAAAATCGTAAGATTTGTGTTATTTGAAAATAGTTTTCGTTTACATTCATGAAACAAAATATACAATATAATTACAATGTTTTCACTGCGTGAGATTTTATTAAAACGTTAATAATAAAAGTGATTACATTTTTTAAAATGTACTATGCATGCGTGCAATATTGTTCTTAAACATGAATGTAAGTAAACGGCAATACATGTTATATACCGAATTATGCTATTGTAAAAGGTTAAAATGTAATGTGCATAAAATAAGACACCTTAATATTTTTTATTTTTTGCTAATATTTTCTAGTGTTTTCAATGTCAAATTCATAGTGCTTGGTGCGCTGAACACTGTGTCAAGTAAAATACCCAAACAGTTCACTAGATGGCACTATCGTTAGGGACAAACCCTAAAACACCACAGAGGCAAGCGCGGCAGATTAAATCCTGCAGCCAAATGGAACGCAAGCTAAAGTTTGTGCCTCTTTGTTTGTAACTACAGGGTTTGGGAATACTCTTCTCCCTGACACCCACCAGGCCAGGAGGGTAACACTATATATTGCCTTACATAAACTGCTCTAGTTTTGTCACTTATTATTATAAGCCACCAAAAAATACTATTAATAACCCTAATTTATTTATATAGCACCCTTCCTATGTCCAAAATTCAGAAAGAACAAGACCTATATAACATTGGCTACAGATATCTCCACTAAATAAAGATAAATACAGGATATACAAAACATTCAAATAGAATAAAAGACAATAATCCAGACTAAAATACAACATATAATACTACAATACATTTTTGAACAAATAACATAATTTGTGATAATGCAAACCCTGAGTGCCGAGGGGTAAACTGAAAGAAGGGGCAGAATGTCAGGTCTGTTTAATGTCCTCCTAAACGAATGAGTTAAAACAAATGAATGGAATCAGCTGATGTCATTAATTTTGGGATGTCATTCTACAGTCAGGGCGCTATATACAGCTGAAGGCCCTGCTGTCACCCACAGAGTGCAGGTTAGTGGGGGGCACAGAATGAGAGGACCTTAGTGGGCAGGTCAGTAACAGAATTTGATATTCAGTCCTGTAAGACACAGGGAGCAGTGAAGGTGCAGCAGGATAATAATAATAATAATAATAATTCATTACATTTATATAGCGCTTTTCTCAGTATGGCTGTGATGTGCTTGCTGTCGGTGGTCCGTGTCAGGATTCTTGCAGTTGAGTTTTGAATCAGCTGGAGCTGTGATATAAGATTAGAAGGGCACCTGCCAGTAGTGACTCACAATAATCAATGCTGGATGTGATAACAGCAGGGACAAGATTCTCACCATTAGAAAAGGACAGGAATGAGCAAACATAAGAAAGGTGACGCAGGTGGAAGTTCCTTAATGTGGCTTACATGGCTGAAATAAGAAAAGGAGGAATCAAAGTGACACGAGATTCTTTGCAGTAAAAGGACGTCTGATGAGATCATCACCCAGAATGGTTTAAGAGGAGCTTGTTTTCTTAAGTTGCACTTTAGTTGCACTCTGCAGGAGTTCAGTTACGTTGCAATTAAATTTTAAAGAGTTTTGCTCTGTTCAAGTTTTAATTTAATTTCACTGAAGCAAATTGTGAGCTGAGAAGGCTGTGATGAAGTGTCACTTTTAACATTGAAACAGATCTAAACATCATCTGCGTAAAAATGATAAGCCAGTCCAAAGCTCTGAATAACTTGCTCAAGGGGAAGGGTACAGAAGAGCAGAGGATGTCATTTCATTAACAAAGGGAAGTCTGATGGAGGAAATCCTGTGAGGTTACCCTGGATATGACATAAGCTGCATGGCCACAATGCCATATGCAATAACGTTTACACAAATTGGGACAGGAGCTCCTCAAGATGAAGGTAACAATGCTTAGCACAATAAGGAAACATAAGCCAGAGCTCCCATCTCAACTGCTGGCCACACAGAATAGGCCAGTGAAGACCTTCACGTTTGTCTAAACAAATGGCACATCCTTGGTGCACAATGTGATCTGCACGGGGATAGGAGATGCCATGGCCAGAAATGATCATGGACGCTATGCTACAAAAGAGGAGTGGAGAATTTAGACAAAACATTGTGCTGGATGCTGGCCACAGGCAATTTTTTCAACATATTGAACATCTCATAAAAATACTTGTGTCATCTGGACAACCTTGAACTGAGACTGGAACAGGAGAAGGAGACAGAGCCATCTTGAAGGGCAGGGTAAACCATTGGTGACACCTCACCTCATCTACAGCCATTGTGTTGATTCAACAGTCCAATCCACAGAGGAACCAATGACGGTACCCGTAGTGTGTATGCATTGTGAGTGTGTTTGTGTGTCTCACTGAGTGAACTGTACAGTTATTACAGGATTGTGTAGAAAATGAAAATATTCAGTTCTGCTTGATAAACACAGGATGTGATCTGAGGGTGAAGAGTAAACAAGTTATTTACAATGCTTGTTAAAATAAAGTGACCATCTGATTTAAAAAAAAAAGTCCCTCAATAGTACATACATGAAAAAATGTAATCATACTGTAAGTTGAGATTTAACACAATTATATTTCAAGCTTCTCAAAGAGAAATTAAAATATGATGTTTGTAGACTACTGTATTTGTGAAGGACTGAAGTGTGAGGCTGGCTATCTAAAACTATCACTGAGTGTATTTCAGTAATGTGTGTAGTGACTTACAAACCACAATATTACATTATTGCACAGCAGCATCTTCATAATGTCTAAGACCTCAAATCTTTCACTGCTGTACCAAAATAATGTTCTGTCCTCCAAGGAAACCCTCAAAAACACTACATTATTCCAAAAGGAGACATTTTTACTAATTTTCGTGTTTGTTCTGTGATGAAATATTTTTAAAATTATTTTAAAAGAGCCTTTAGATAGCACTAAGTGGGCTTTAAAAATACTAACATAGTAAGAAGAACGAATATCAATATTTTAAAATGAGCAGCAGACCCAAAAAAAGACTTAAATAAAGAGTTAAATAGTTTATTTTCAAAAACTACCCACCATCAAAGGAAAACAGAAAAATCAAAGTATTATAAACTGAAATCAACAGAGTATTAATCTATACTAATAAAGGCAAAGCCCTCACTGACTGACTGACTCACTGACTGACTGACTGACTCACTCACTAATTCTCCAACTTCCCGTGTGGTAGAAGGCTGAAATTTGGCTGGCTCATTCCTTACAGCTTACTTACAAAAGTTAAGCAGGTTTCATTTCAAAATTCTACGCATAATGGTCATAACTGGAAGGTGTTTTTCTCCATTTACTGTGATGGAGTTGAGCTTGAAAGCCGTGGGGGCGGAGTTTCGTGACATCATCACGCCTCCCACCTAATCACGTGAACTGACTGTCAACGCAATGCGAGAAAACCAGGAAGAGCTCCAAAAGCGCTGAAGAAAACATGCATTATATAATTGAGAAGGCAGCAAACAATAAGAAGCGAAGCGAGTGACTTATACTACCATATTCATGAGTGCTGCTACCTCGGAAAGAAAGCACGATGTAAACCTAAACTTTAAATTAAGTTCATAGACAGGCTGCCGCTGCGCTTCTCATGCCCACAGGTAATGCGGGATACAAGTTTAATGAGAGGACGAGGATATAAACGAGAGTTTTGATCACTTTGTAACAAAGGGGTGTGCTTATGCAAATTCTGAGAGACTGTGTTTGTGGGGGGATTGACAGTTAAGGCGGTGGGGAGTCACGCCATCATCTCCCTCCCATTCACCTCATTTCGCTCTGAGCTGAGCTCCGCGGCTAACACCGTCTTCCGAAGCAACTTTGTCAGACTGCCACCAAATACAGAAAAATCCACAAGTTAATACACACGCTGTCTCTAGAGTTTCTCCACACTGAATCCTCCAGGCACTACTTACAAAAGGTCACATTGACAATCGCACAGCTGAGAAGCTTCGATGCATGTGCTCCATAACGCGTTAAAAATATAAAGTCATTGTTGGAATAAATGAAGTCAAAACTTAAAGTCAAAACTTGAATATATAAAGTCAGCTCGGAATATATTGTCACGCTTGCATCACAGATTTGAACAGAGACACAGGAGGTCGTAGAAACAAGAAGGATTTTTATTCAAACACTGCAAACACATGAGCTTAAACGTGCTCCATGACAAGTCAGAGATGACAGTTCCGCTAGGAGCAGAGAGAGAGAGATAAAAGCAAGCAAACAATCAATTTTCAACTGACAGGCGCTGCACAAGGCTTTTAAGTTAGCGGAGTATCACGCGAGGTTTGCATTACGCGTTATAGCGCAAGTGAGAAAGTAAGGAGCAATGTGAGGGTAGTCTGTGTTTCAGGGGTTGTGGTTTGCCCAGGGGCGCCTGTCTCTATTTGGGTGCGATCAGCCCTCTAGTTCACACCCTCCCCCTCGGCTTTATTCACATTCCCGTGAATCAAGCGACTCTCTGTACCAGGTTCATTTAGTCGTGATAATACGTCTGCGTTGACGTGTTCAGAACCTGGTCGATGTTTTACTGTGAAACGGTAAAAGTTGTAAGCCCAGAAACCATCTCATGAGGCGAGAGTTTGTATCTTTCTGTCGGTATAACCATTGAAGTGGAGCATGATAAGTTACCAAAGTGAAGTTTCGTCCCCACAAGTAATAGCTAAGCCCTCCAGCTCACAATATAAAGTAAGCGCTGGAATATATAAAGTCAAAACTTCAATCTATAAAGTCATCGCCGGAATATACAAAGTCAGTGCTGCAATATCCATCCATTTCCCAACCCGTTGAATCCGACCACAGGGTCACGGGGGTCTGCTGGAGCCAATCCCAGCCAACACTGGGCGCAAGGCAGGAACCATCATTTTCAAAACATTAACCGAACAGTGTTTTTTTAATTTATTTTTCTGAATACGTTTTTGTTAACTTACTTCAGTTCACAGTCGTTTCAATCAATATATTTTGACTTTGACTTTATATATTCAGGAATGAGTTTATATACTCCGATGTTGACTTTATATAATCAGTAATGACTGTATAAAATCCGACGCTATATATTCCGACAATGACTTTATATATTCAGAAAATCAATGTATTTGCCTGTTTTGCACCCATAGTATATGTGTGTGTATATATGTACACATGTATATATATATATGCCAGCAACACTCATGACAATGACAAAACAATTACGTTGTCAATCATGTTACGTTATTATTAAAATGTTTCCTTTTCTTTTTACTTCTCCGCTAGAAGCGGGTATTTTGCTATATATATATATATATATATATATATATATATATATATATAGATATAGATATATATAGATATATATACACTGCTCACAAAAATTAAAGGAACACTTTAAAGACACACATTAGATACATCAGATCTCAATATGAAGTTGGATATCTATACAAATAACAACCGGCAATGTCTTAGGAACAAAAGGATGCCAAGTCTTTAATGGAAATAAAAGTTTTCTGCCTACAGAGGGCTCTAGTTGTGTAGACACCCTAAAATCAGAGTGAAATGAAGATGTGGCAGGCTAGTCCGTTTTTGACAACGTCGGGGCATGCTCCTAATGAGACGACGGATGGTGTCTTGTGGCATTTCCTCCCAGATCTGTATGAGGGCATCCCTGAGCAGTTGTACAGTCTGAGGAGCAACCTGGCGCCTAATGGACCGAAACATAATGTCCACAGATGTTCTATTGGGTTTAAGTCAGGGGATCGTGAAGGCCATTCAATTGTTTCAATTCCTTCATCAATGCAAAACTAGTGAAGAAACAGTCAGAAAAGATGAGGAGGGAAAATGTCAGTGGCCTCCACCTGTTAAACCATTCCTGTTTTGGGGGTCATCTCATTGTTGCCCCTCTAGTGCATCTGTTGTTAATTTCATTAACACCACAGCAGCTGAAACTGATTAACAACCCCTCTGCTACTTAACTGACCAGATTAATATCCCATAAGTTTCATTGACTTTATGCTATACTCTGATTAAAAAGTGTTCCTTTAATTTTTTGAGCAGTATATATATATATATATATATATATATATATATATATATATATATATATATATAGATATATATATATATATATATATATATATATATATAGATATATATATAGATATAGATATGACAACAACACTCATATCAATGACAAAACAATTACATTAACAATCATGTTATGTTATTTTTACATTTTTCCTTTTCTTTTCATAACTTCTTTAACACACTACTCTCGCTGCGAGGCGCGGGTATTTTGCTATATATATAATATATGAATGACCTCCAAAGAGCGCTGAGACTTTTGATCACGTGAACGTGTGTACAAAAACTGGGGTCTCCTGCCCAGCAAAAGTCGAGCAGCCAGCGCGCGTGCATAGCTGTGCCGGCCTTTGAGACGCTGACTGCGCTTCTGCCTTAAGTCAAAGTGAGCACTTTTAATTTTTTTCATCCTCCCCCTGCGCTATAGCCCAGACAAGTGCAAACACGGGACCCCTTTTCTACACCACGGCAAAATAATATTAAGGCGATTCACACTTTCTTTGCACGTATACGATTATGAGGTCCTCACCTCGGATTATGAAGACACGCACACGAGTGGAGGACTGACAGTGCCATCACAGCCGATTAATGGCGAGGACGTCTCACCAGTCTACACAAGACCCACCGCGACTGTCCTCAAAAGGCGATCATAACGTCAGCGAACACATCTCTCTATACTATATAAAAGAAAAAGGCAACTTTCCTTTCTTTACACCTTTTATCCCAAACCAAAGCCTTTTCTCTTAACAGTGCAGAGGACACAAAACTAATTTTCTTTAAATGCCGGTAAGGCACATTACCAGAGGCACAAATTTGAACGTTCACATAGAAAATGTAATTTCTATACCACAGCCGTCGTGTAGCGCCTTTCAAAAGGGATCTGCTACGAGAGATGATCCATATACATTTTAGCTGCTGTTAGTTACTTACCTGTTGTGTTACACCGTCTTTAAAATGGAGTTTACCCGCAACCACCCAGTAGGGCTCAATGTACCTGTACTTCTTAAAACGTTAATGTTTTACTGTTTAATAACTTATAGACTATATTTTATTATTTTTCCCTTGCACTCAGTGACCAAAGCTATACACACACATATAGACACATACAAACATACACACAAGTATATATATATGTGTATATATATGTATGTATGTATATATATATATATATATACTGTATATAAACACACACACACCTATCTACATTATATATATATATATATATACGCACACACATACATACACACACACACACACATATATATATTTGTGTGTGTGTGTGTATGTATGTATGTGTGTGTTTATATGATGTAGATAGGTATGTATATATATATATATATATATGTGTATATGTAGATATGTACTGTATATACATATGTATATATGTATATAGATATGAAGATATGTATGTGTATATATACATATGTAGACTCAAACCCATTATGACAGCAGTAATCCAAGCTGTAAGAAAACAGTAAAAGGAGGCGTGTCAGACGTCATGGTACATTTTCTGATGCAGCTAGACGAAAATAACTTTGTGACGCGCCAAATACACAAAACAATTACTTTGACAATCATGTTACGTTATTTTTAAAATTTTTCCTTTTCTTTTTCATACCTTCTTTAACACACTACTTCTCCATGGTAGGCGGGTATTCTGCTAGTGCACAATAAAATACAAGTAACAATCAATGTAGCAACAGACAATAATTATACTGATTAATTATATATGCAGTTTACTTTAAGTTTCATTTTATCCAAACATTCCTGAGTGAAAAGTTCCATATCATCCCTAAACTGAAAAATAAATAAAAAGGGTTCTTTTGCCAAAATTAAATATTCAGTTTCACTTCTTCGATTTATGTCCTGGAGAGCTCGGCTTTGGTCCTCCTCCTCCATCTCCAGAAAATGGAGCCTCAGACACGCATCTCTGAACAACTGTCTATGTTGGCAAACCATTTTACTGCAGTGTGGAGGTCCTTTTGTATCAGTAGTTCCTTTAGATAAAGACCTCAAAGAGAATTAAACAAAACATGTATTTCTACATGCCTATTTAAATAATATAAGATATTACATACTGTATATACCTCCTCACTGCTCTGGGTCTCATTCACACTCTCCAGTGCCCCTTTATTGAATGTCTTTGTCCTGTAAGAAATATTCACACCTTAGAGAGAGAGAGAGAGAGAGAGAGAGAGAGAGAGAGAGAGAGACAGAGAGAGAGAGAGAGAGAGAGAGAGAGAGAGAGAGAGAGACAGAGAGAGAGAGAGAGAGACAGAGAGAGAGAGACAGAGAGAGAGAGAGAGAGAGAGAGACAGAGAGAGAGAGAGAGAGAGAGAGACAGAGAGAGAGAGAGAGAGAGAGAGAGAGAGAGAGAGAAGAGAGAGAGAGAGAGAGAGACAGAGAGAGAGAGAGAGAGAGAGAGAGAGAGAAGAGAGAGAGAGAGAGAGAGACAGAGAGAGAGACAGAGAGAGAAAGAGAGACAGATAGAGAGAGACAGAGAGAGACCTTCCAACAGCAAATTTCTCCAATAGAATGAAGCAGCAGCACCTCCTGATCAACGGTAAATCACACTGACATGCAGAGGGAGGGTAAAACAAAGACCATTAAAACCAGTAACAGATATTAACAAATAATCAGAGACATAAGTGAAAGCTTACAGCTGTGAAGTCAAATGACAATTCCAAGGCAAGGTGCAGAGCATACTGTGAGCACAGAAAAGAATTATTTCAAATTAATATTTCATCCATTTGCATACAGTGCAGTGCACACTCTACTTATTGCAATTTATTTCTAGTGGTTCTTTGGTGGTTGACAGAGCGTTCTGTTTGTGATTTTCAAAGTCACTTCCTACATATTGTAGTCTGGCAGTAGGTCAGTGATAACGCTGTGATGGTCTGCAGTCTAAACCACATCTGTGGATGGTGAAACCTAAAATGTGTAACAGTATAAATTGTTATAATGTAGAATACCGAGTTAAAAGTCTATGTACCAGTACTGCACATACATTTAAAATAAACTCTCAAATGAACTTACCTTCATGGAGAACTGCCTTCTTGAAATGACTCTTCAAATGTTTTTTTTTTTTTAATTTTCCAGTTTGGAGGGCTTAAAACATTACCACTACAAAAAGGACAATGGAACAAGGTGCACATCTGTTGCATTGAGTCAGCAGTGGTACTGACTCTCCCAATTGAATAGTTATGTGTTTCTATAAAATGACAAAAAGGAGGATGGCTTTAGCAAGTTTAAATTCTGTATCTACAGTAATCACTCACAATACTAAATAACTGTTTTAATCAAGCAATCAAATTTGAATTATTTTGTGCATTTTACAATTAGTATTGTCACAAAGCAGCTTTAAATATTTCAGGCCATAAACCTGGAGACAAAAATCTTGGTGTCAGTACCAGATTATTATTGAACAAAATAAAAGATGGTCTGTTTTGTTTTACACAAATTAAAAATAATATAGCAAGTTTAAAAAGAAAAGACAAAGGACAAATAGGAATGTAGATTCATTGTAAATTTTACTTATTGAACTGACTAAACAAATATATTTTTATCCTAGATTTGAAGGCTGACAGACTTTGGGAGGGTTGTTCCTAAAACAGTGTGCTTTACAAACTACTGTTTTATTTCCAGCTACAGCTTTTTTTATTCTAGAGACAACAAGATATCCCACTTCCTGTAAGAGTGACTGTAAGGAATTTAAAGGTAACTCAAATATTGAGATCCTTAACTATGCAAAGTGATACATGTGATCACCAGTACCTAATAATTCAATACAAAATACAAAATTTGCAGAAAGAAAATGTAAAGAAAGCAAAACAGGGTGATATATACTGTTCATATTTCCTGGCTCTTGTAAGCTCTTCAGCCGCTGTATTTTGAATTAAATTAAGTCTGTTATCAGCCACAAAGCCTTATAGTGATCCATGTAGAAGTAATAAAAGCACAGATAAGTTATTTAGCATCATGGAATGCTAACATAATCTAAGTTTTGCAATATTTCTTAAGTAAAATGAAGACTACTCTAGATACATGTTTAGTATGTGTATCAAATGAAAGATCATCATTTTACTGTAGATATACCCAAGTTTAGAATTAGTGTATTGTGAGTGATGGGGTGCCATCAACAGACATGTTACATTCAGATTGACATTTTAGCAGCTTTCGAACCAATGACTAGCACTTCTGTTTTTTTAGAATTCAACAAATGAAAATTTCAAGGAATCTACTTTCTAACAGGTAAACCTCTATTTTAGAACACTGAGATGGTTCATGTAGTTGATCAGATGAATATCATGGTCTATAGTATCAAATGTGGCACTTACTGTAGATGTAATACTATGGGCCTAAAAATGCAACCTGGTCAGTGGAGTGCGAATCATTGAATACTTTGACTAAAGCAGTACCTGGGTAAAAATGTTACAAGAGATTACTTTTATTTGCAAAATATAGAGAACCACTTACCTACACCTTTCTAAATTTTAGAAATACAAGAAAGATTAGAAAATTGGTCTATAATTTGATAGATCACAGATTTTTTTTTACATTAAGAAGAGGTTATTAGCCAGTATAAATAATGTAGGTACATATCCAAGATTTAAAAACTAATTTATAATACTTAAATGTGGCTTACTAAAGAGAAAGAAAAGATCTTTCACAAATGTAGTAAGAAAATGAAGGAAGATTTAGACTTGTTAACTAATGCACCAAATTCTGAACATTCAATTTGGGCAAAGGATTTTAATTTCTCAGCTTTCTTAAAAGCAACATCATTTGACACTACTTCACTGGCTAAATAAGAAAACATAATTTATTATAAAGTGGTGTAGAATTTTGAAGCTTATCCCTAGATTACTTTCTCATTTGAAGACTTAATGTTCACTTCTTAACCTAACAGGAATATGTTTATTGTTTCATTTTCATTAAAAAGTCGCACCACCCCAAAAAGAAAATAATTAAAAGTTAAATAAACACTACGTTAACATTCGTTAGAAATGAATGGGTGGATGGATGGCTGGATGAATACAATTTATAAAATATATAACAAACAATAAAACGGAACTTAAAAGATCTTAATTTAAGTTGAAATATCGTCTTAAAGTACTGGGAATTTTCCCTTCATCAAAAACATAGACTGAACTTTGTGCAAAATGCATTTTATCGTATTTTGCTGACAATGCAACATTAAGTGTCGATTTCCCCAGTTTTACGAGGCAAACAACCGTGAACCAGTGTTGCAGTCATTAACAATTAGCTCGCCAGCCAAAGATTACATACATGTAAACGTAAATTTAACTTTTCAAACTGTTTTGATATAGTTAAGAATAACAGTAATAATAATAATACCATGTTGTTTTCTGTCATATTTTGTTTGTGCTTGAAAATGCTCTGCTCGTATAAAACTGAGACTTGTGTTCGATAAAAGGAGGCGCTTGTTTTCACTTTGCCTAGAAATGAAAACGCCACTCCGGTCTACAACTGCGGGTCTAAAACTGCGTGACGATGGTACTGTGGCTCTGCAAGTGGATGCTTCTCGCTTCAAGGGCTTGCTGTGCCGATAATCAGCGCTTTTTTCTTCTCTGTTTCCCGTCTAAACTTGTAAATGCCTATATAAAAGTAACAAGATAGAAATGTAGCCATAATGAACATTTAGAGATACAAAGACAGGTTTAAAAAGCAGGTTTTGTTCGAGTGCTGTTTATAAACACAGCGCTCAAAATGCACAGTAAAAAATACTGACACATTACTGCACTCAGGGTCGCTAGTGACCTTATATGGTTTAGATGAATAAATGATCAAAATAAAATAATTTTAAACTATTTTTGTAGCAAATTCATGTGGATGACATGAATGAGCCATCTGGGAAGTTGTATCCACACTGTATCATGTGACCCAAAGAGAGCTGTAAATATGGCGTCACCGAGGTATGTATACAAGGATTAACGGAGTAGTGTGATACAAATATTTACAGTAAACAAAGGTTGCTCTGCTGTCTCTATGAAGGATTGCGTCCATTTTGCCAAAAGCTTGTAAATCCTATCCTACAGGTGGTCTCCTTTATTAACTGTGTTATTTAAATCTGATAGTGATTTGGGATAAGTGGCATGTGACTCCCTATTATGATGTGGTTGTCGATGAAAATAAAAACTAACAAACAGATAAAATCTTTGTTTAATTCATAGATGAAATGGTCCAGACATCCAAAAGCCCCTGATTGAAAAACCATGGAGGATTCAGGAATTTAGTGTAAAGTGAGTAACTTAATTGGACACTTTGTGAGGTGATGTGATGAAAACACCCAGAGATACAAATGTGCTAAAAGATGAGTCGTTCACCTGTTTTTGCAGAGCAGTTGGTGGAGAGAAAGGTGGGCTGGAAGGGCAAGGATGTGTCAGTATATTCACTGCAATTCACACTTGTTCTGTGACTTTAAATAAAGGTGTAATGACTGCCTAGGTCATAAGAGGGCAGCATCCCAGACTTCTATTTTTTTAGAGAGGGGGTTAAGAGGGAAATATGTATGTGTGCGTGTGTGTAAGCAGGCATGGAAAACGTTTTTAACTGCTGGGTATTCAGAGTAGAAGCTGCAGTCTCCCATCACTTTTGGTATCAGATTTGTCACTTAAATACAATACAATACATGCAATACAATTTATTTTTATATAGCCCAAAATTTCATAAGGAGTGCCGCAATGGGCTTTAACAGGCCTTGTCTATTGACAGCCCCCAGCCTTGACTCTCTAATAAGGCAAGAAAAACTCCCAAAACCCTTGTAGGGAAAAAATGGAAGAAATCTCAGGAAAGGCAGTTCAAAGAGAGCCCTTTCCGTGTAGGTTGGGCATGCAGTGGGTGTCAAAAATACAATACGATGGTACAATAGTAATATTACCAGTACAGAGCAGAATGCAAGAGTATCTGATATTACGTAATAAGATTCAGAATTGTTCAGAGTCCTGGAGACCTCGCCATCAAAGTGGCACACCCCTACTGGCCATTGCACAGCTGAATCAGTGACGCCAGCCAATATAATGAAAGGACGCCTCTACCTGATGACTCCAGCACTCCTCCATCAGAGATGACTTTTCCATAGGCAGGCAGACAACTTGGCAGTAAGTCAGTGGGACCAAGTGGCACATTTGAGTACTGAGAAGAAAAGCAGAATAGGGGCATCTGTTATAGTGGCAGGCAGACCACGCCACAGTTTAGAGGCCCTGTAACTAAAAGCTCGACCTCCCACTGTTATTTTATGAATCCTTAGAATCCTAAGCAGACCGGCATCTTGAGATCTTAATGTGCGCTCAGGTTTGTAAGTCATGATAAGTTCAGACCAGTAAGCGGACCTCCGCCATTTAATGCTTTATATGTTAAAAGGAGGATTTTGAAATCTGCCCTAAACTTAACTGGGAGCCACTGTAAGGATTTAAGAACTGGAGTTATGTGTTCGTATTCTCTAGTTCTTGTGATAATTCTTGCAGCAGCATTTTGGATTAACTGGAGGCTGAATAGAGAACAGTTTGAACATCCAGTGAACACCGCATTGCAGGAGTCAATCCTACTAGAGATAAATGCAGGAATTAATTTCTCAGAATCCTGTTTATTTAGAAAGCGCCTTCATTTCCAAACATTTTTAAGATGGAAGAAACCTGATTTGATCAACTTTGTAATGTAAGGCTTTAAATGACCTGCTAGAGTCAAAGACAACGCTGAGATTGCAGGCTGATTCAATAAAGTTAATGGTGATTTCAACTGCAGTGTTGCTAGATGTGTCTTTATCATGTTAATGAATGTCAATGTCAATTTATTTATATAGCACATTTAAGTGCTATACAATAAGAGAAGAAAAACATACAATTAACATAAAAAACATAAATAAAATGCAATACATAATAAATAGAAGTATGATTAGATAATCATAATGAGGAAACCATCAATATTACTGAAGGTCACGGAAAGCAAGTGAATAGAAAGGAGTCTTTAATCTCGTTTTGAACAGTTTAATTGAAGCCGACTCCTTTATGTTACGAGGTAAAAGTTCCACAGGAGAGGTACACAGCTAGTTGTCCCCTTAGTGTGACACTTGGTATGAGGGACAACAAGAGACAACTGACCAGAAAATCTAAGCACTCTGGATGGCTGGTGGAAAACACACAATTCAGATAAGTAAGCAGGAGCAGCCCATGTAAAGATATAAAAACTAGCAACAAGATTTTAAAATCAATTTGAAAACTGACGGGCAGCAGCCAGTGTAAAGAAGCTAATATTGGAGAAACAGAATCAGACTTTCTGATGAATGAATGAAATGTGACCAAAAACTACTGTGTGGTCCCTCTGCTACCTGACCTGTACTGATGTGGGCAGGAACAGGAATGGGTTTAGTATTTGGTTTTAGAAGTTGGTTCTTCTAGCCTACTTAGTCTTACAGTATTTGATGGCTGTTTAGCTCTGTATTTGCTTAATATATTATTTAGGATATTCATTCATTTCATTTTGTAATTTCAGTTATTGTATTATGATTGTATTAAGATTGGCCTGGACAGTGTTTTTCCCAGTAGAACCGAGTGCCAGGCAGTTAGCTATTTGCTTCATACAAGTTTTGGGTTTTTCACTCAAGTCATAAAATTTTGTTTTATGAAATTCTTGCATCTCCATAGGAATGTTTTACTCCTCAAAGGTTGATCTTTGATGGCTTATGAGACATACAAGAGATTCTTATTTCTGTTTCATTTAAGAATTGACTTTGTCACAGATGTTTCTCCTAAAATTCCTCAGGATAAACAACCTTAGACAAAAAGGAGACATGAGACACAGCTGAGGTAAAAGTATTCAAAATAGAGAATTTGGTTTAAAAACATCTTGTATTTGTGAGGTTTCTTTCTACTCTTTTTTAATCGCTCTCAAGACTTCATATTTTTAACTTATTATTGGACTAATGTCTACCTCCAAGGTGACTTATAACAGCTGAGATACAATCAGTTATATTTCTTTTGTTTCCAAATGGATCACAGGCAGATGGAGTGACTTTCTTGTGGTTAAACAGGTGTCTGTGGTGGGATTTGAACCTACAATTTTAGAATTTGAAGTCCACAGTTTTACCCAGCATGCCACACTGCCTACCTTTTCTTCCAGAATGACTTTGATTTAATTGGAGAGCAGCAAATAATAGTATTACTCAGAAGCAAAGACTACAGTTTCATAATCATAGTAAACTGTTTTATTACCGCAAAAAACTGTCCATATGTTACATCATTAATTACTAAGCACACAAAGCAAATGCTGTCAAATTACAAAAAAGACAATACTTGGAAAATCTGAGCCCTTTGTGTGACTTTGTTGAGATCTCTTCTGAAGCTCAAGAGGAGACACTTGTGAGAATATTGGGATTTTTTTTTTTCTCAAGGGAAAAATCTGAGAAGCTTGAAACAAAGGTACATGTCTCCATTTAATTTCTTTCTGAAATCATTGTTGTCTTAGAAAAAAACAAAATGATATTGAAGACATCTCTTTTTAATTTTTTCATTCAATTCATTTTGTCAGCCATGTCATCTAACACAGCAGTTTTTACACACAAGATCTGCTAATGGTTCCACAGTCCTGGCGCTTCATGTATAAAGAGTGTGTATGCACAAAATATTGCGTATACTGCTTTCCACACTCACACCACAATGTATGTAAAAATTAAATTTGGCATAAAGCCACGCACATTTTCATCCCAGCTTAATCCATTACATACACAGATTTTCAGCTCAGTTTTGCAAAACTGGCGCTAACATCAAGGCAGTGCTACTGTTCCTGTGTGGTTTCCCTTTCTTTTAGATGCACATACCTGACGCGGCTTTATCAAATACATTGAAATTAACCACATATCATTTATTAGTTTAAAACATCTGATTCTAATCAAGCTGGCCAAACTATTCCAAATACCATAGCTGCTTTAAGCTGTTGTTACTCTCAGTGCACCACTCAGAGTATTTTAATGTGGAATCAGAGCTGTACAGCACCTGATCGGAAAGCTCTACATGGGTTTTGTCAAGAATGGGGAGAATTATCGGGTACAGCTTTAAGCACACACTGCCGCAGTGGGAGTGGCAGAGAAGTCTGTTTGAACTGCTCACATACAGCAAACACTTCAGAGCTCTTCCTGTCAGGATCTTGCAGTTCAGAAACAGTTTCATCAAGCTCTAAACACACTCAATCAGTCCATCAAGTGCTTCTTGTAGCACTGTCTGTATATACAAGTACAACCACCTCACTGTAAATTTGCACTACTTTTTCAGTCAGTCAGTCAGTCAGTCATTCTCCAACCTGCTATATCCTAATATAGGGTCACTGGGGTCTGCTGGAGCTAATCCCAGCCAGCACAGGGTGCAAGGCAGGAACTAATCCCAGGCAGGGCACCAACCCACCACAGGACACACATACACACACTAGTGACAATTTAGAATCGCCAATCCACCTAACCTGCTTGTCTTTGGACTGTGGAAGAAACCCACGCAGACACGGGAGAACATGCAAACTCCACGCAGGGAGGACTCGGAAGCAACCCAGACAGGTCTCCTAACTGTGAGACAGCAGCACTACCATTGCGCCACCGTACACAATCTATCTATCTATCTATCTATCTATCTATCTATCTATCTATCTATCTATCTATCTATCTATCTATCTATCTATCTATCTATCTATCTATCTAATCCTGCCAACTACACTAAAATATCTATCTATCAAACATTTGCCATTTTAAATGTCAGTATGAAAGTTTGCACCTCCATTTCTTTCTCCTCATTTTTCTTCCTGTCTGACTACACAACTTTTATAACAAATTACTGTACTAAACACCATGGTAAGATTCGCTGAGAAATGATGTGCTATATACAGTATGTGTGTTCAGGTCAGTTCCACTGAGACTGGCACTCTTTGCTGTAGGTGATCTCTGCTTACTGATTAGCAGTAGCATGAAAACCCAAGTCAGATGGAAATAAATGCAAATAATGAAGATAAGAATCAATATTGTGAATGTATTTATTTCCTGCTGACACTGTTAATATCAAAGATAACTCCCAAAAACTTTAGGTAAGGGTACAGATAGTTAAAGAGAAAGAAAGGTTTAACCAAATATGCAATGAGACAGTCCTGCACCAAAGCCTACTCTACTAATACATTGTTATTTGTTTAGTATGACTAACTATTATCAATATATTTAGCAAATTTGTGATAACTAACTACAGTAATTCTCTAAATACACCTAAATGCTATGCATGCCAACATTTTCTTTTTCTTTAATGTAATATCCATCCATCCATTATCCAACCCGCTATTTCCTAACTACAGGGTCACGGGGTCTGCTGGAGCCAATCCCAGCCAACACAGGACGCAAGGCAGGAAACAAACCCCAGGCAGGGCGCCAACCCACCACAGTAACGTAATATCATTTTTTTTTTTAAATTGAACTCCTCAGGTGTGTTTCCATAAAGCTTTGTAACTCTAACTACTTCATTGTCTCATACTTAAGACTGTTCTTTAATTAACGTGTGTCCCCAAAACCCTTGTAACTAAAGTGGTACTTAATATAATTTGTAAATTAACAAGTGACCCACTCATTTTTTAATGTCATTCTTTATTTGGACTTTTGTCTGAGATTCTATCACAGAGACACGGAGGAGCTTCTAAGTAGTCACAAAAATACAATATCGCTCTTATTAGGACAACATAATAATAATAATAATAATAATAATAATAATAATAATAATAATAATAATAATGGTAATAATAGGTTGATGTTGCAACATAAATATAAAATTATAATGCAGGTTATAAATTAGCACAAATAGGCCCTTTGTAGCGTGGATGAGGTTGACTGATCCAACTCACTATAATTAGTCTCACCCTTTAAAGTCACAAAGCAGGTCACCTTTTAGTACCAGCAACGACAAAGGCAGTTGTGCAATTATTTTGTGCTTTTATGTATTTTAATTGATTTCTTGTTACTTTTTAACATTGTCACCTGTCTGATGTAACAATATAATGTATACTTGACCACTGTCTGCTTTTCTTATGTGGTCACTGGCGAGGAGCCCAGAGAGAACTTTAAAGTTGGTCGTTAAATGTCAAATAATGAAGGGCTTCAGGAAACACTTGTAAGACTCATTCGTTCTTCACCTACATCAGCTCTTTATCTCATTCATTTGTTCACTAAGATCGATCATTTCCAGGAAAGCACTCCTCATTGAGCCAGCTGGCCCACTTCAGGTCTACGAAATGACTAATAGCCTGAAATTGACTTTATGGATTTCAAAGTAAACACTTTGTTCATCAGAGGCATCTCTTCATTTTATATTTGTTCTCTTATTTAAATTTACAAGCTTTTTAAGACTATTAGGTTCTTTTTTTTTCTTGTTGCTAATCAGAAGGCATCTGAAAATCAATTAAATTGGTGCCATACTTACTTTCACATGTGTTTATCTTTAAATAACTGTCTTTAATAAAGAGCTTAATAAAAGCCTAAAGCATCCTCACCCTTGGCTCCATGTTCTGTATTTCCTCATAAACATAACATATTGGCTGAACTGAAATTCTGAATTACAAACTGATTTCAGATAGGTGATGAGTGGTTATTTTAAAAGACAGTTTCCAAAATCCGCTGAATTTGTTTCTAATTAAGAACTTGGTTGGAAGAAAGTCACTGCCAAGATACTGGATCTGTGTGCCTGCTTGGCACTGACCTCACAGACTGACCCAGGTGCCCAAGGGCACACCCAGGCCTTTATGGAGGGATTCTGTTTCCTGGTTGACTTGGCAGCAGTGTAGAATTTCCCAAAAATAACTTTATCACTCTTCATCCCAACATGTTGCAATTTTTTCTTCTGGATGCACTAATGAAAATAAACTGAACAGTACTTGATTTCACAAATACTCAGAACGAACATCAGTTATATCAAGGCAGACTCAAACATTAGATTTTGTTTCTCTCAACGTTATTTCTGTCTGCTAACTTGTCACGTCACACACACTTTGTTCTTTATGTGTGTCTGAAGTACGCAATCTCTTTTCTAGAGGATTTTTAAGTTGCATCAATGATCTCATTTTACAAAATGTTTGGGAAGCAGAAAGAGGAGAGGGAGTGTAGTATGGTTAGTGCGGTCTAAGGGTGCTAACGTGACAAATGTGCTGCTGAATGTTGGGTGTAATGGGAACTTCATGTCACCCTGACAGTATACCTTTGGTGTATTAGAGTTTGATCCTGAACTAACCCAGCCACAGGGGATGCACAAACCATTGTGTTTCTTCGTGCTGGTCCCAAGCCAGATAAATGGGAGGGTTACGTCAGGAAGGGCATCCGGTGTAAAATGTTTGCCAGATCAATATGCGGACAACAATACAGATTTCTATACTAGATCAGTTGAGGCCTGGGTTAACAATGACCACCACTAGTACTGTTAGCCAACAGGGTGCTGGAGAAAATTGGGCTACTGCTGGCAAGAAGAAGGAGTAGAAGAGGGTGGAGACGGTCTGGAGGACAGGAGGAGAGGAGGAAGGTAAAGAAAGTGGAACTGAGGGTAGGAACTTTGAATGTTGGCAGTATGACTGGTAAGGAGAGAGAGTTAGCAGATATGATGGAGAGAAGGAAGGTTGATATATTGTGTGTGAAGAGACTAAATGGAGGGGAGTAAGGCCATGTGGATCGGAGGTGGATTCAAATTGTTCTATCATGGTGTGGATAGGAGGAGAAATCGGAGTAGGAGTTATTCTGAAGGAACAGCATGTGAAGAGTGTTTGGGAGGTGAAAAGAGTGTCAGACAGAGTAATGATTATGAAGCTGGAAATTGGAGGTGTGATGATGAATGTTGTTAGTGCATATGCCCACAAGTTGGGTGTGCAATGGGTGAGAAAGAAGATTTTGGAGTGAGTTGGATGAAGTGATGAACAGTGTACCCAAGGAGAGAAAGTGTTGATTGCAGCGGATTTCAATGGACATGTTGGTGAAGGGACATCAGAGGAGGAGGAGGTGATGAGTAGGTATGGTGTCAAGAAGAGGAATGAAGAAGGTCAGAGATAGTGGATTTTGCCAAAAGGATGGACATGGCTGTGGTGAATACTTATTTTAAGAAGAGGGAGGAACATAGGGTGATGTACAAGAGTGGAGGAAGATGCACACAGGTAGATTACATCCTATGCAGAAGAGTCAATCTGAAGGAGACTAAAGACTGCAAAGTGATGGCAGGGGAAAGTGTAGTTAAGCAGCATAGAATGGTGGTCTGTAGGATGACGTTGGAGATCAAGAAGAGGAAGAGAGTGAGGGCAGAGCCAAGGATCAAATGGTGGAATTTAAAAAGGAAGACTGCAAGGTTGAGTTTAGGAAGGAGGTGAGACAGGCACTGGGTGGCAGTGAAGAGTCACCAGACAGCTGGGAAACTACAGCAGATGTAGTAAGGGTGACAGCAAGAAGGGTGCTTTGTGTGACATCTGGACAGAGGAAGGAGGAAAAGGAAACCTGGTGGTGGTATGGAGAAGTTCAGGAGAGTATACAGAGGAAGAGGATGACAGAGAAGAAGAGGGATAGTCAGAGATGTCAGAAAGTAGACAAGAGTACAAGGAGATAAGGTGCAAGGTGAAGAGAGAAGCGTGGTGAAGGATAAAGAAAAGGCGTATGATGAGTTGTATGAGAGGTTGGACACTAAGGAGGGGAAAAAGGACTGGTGGGCTACAGAGGGACCGAACTGGGAAAGATGTGCAGCAGGTTACGGTGATAAAGGATAAAGATGGAAACGTACTTACAAACGAGGAGAGTGTGTTGAGCAGATGGAAAGAGTACTTTGAGAGGCTGATGAATGAAGAGAACGAGAGAGAGAGAGAGAGGCTGGATGATGTGGAGATAGTGAATCAGGAAGTGCAACAGATTAGCAAGGAGGAAGTAAGGACAGCCATGAAGAGGATGAAAAATGGAAAGGCCGTTGGTCCAGATGACATACCTGTGGAAGCATGGAGGTGTTTAGGAGAGATGACAGTGGAGTTTTAACCAGATTGTTTAATGGAATCTTGGAAAGTGAGAGGATGATGAGGGGTGGAGAAGAAGTGTACTGGTGCCGATATTCAAGAATAAGGGGATGTGCAGAGCTGTAGTAACTACAGGGGAAGAAAACTGATGAGGCACAGCATGAAGTTATTGGCGCAGCAGGATGGTTTCATGCCAAGAAAGATGTGATGTTGCTCTGAGGATGTTGATGGAGAAGGTTAGAGAAGAACAGAAGGAGTTGCATTGTGTCTTTGTGTACCTGGAGAAAGCAAATGACAGGGTGACTGAGAGGAGCTGAGGTACTGTATGAGGGAAGTCGGGAGTGGCAGAGAAGTACGTAAGAGTTGTACAGGATATGAACGAGGGGAGTGTGACAGTGGCCGGGGGGTCTGCAGTAGGAGTGACGGAGGTGGGATTACATCAGGGATTGGCTCCGAGCCCTTTCTTATTGGCAGTGGTGATGGACAGGCTGACAGACAAGATTAGACAGGAGTCCCTGTAGACTGTGATGTCTGCTGATGACAATGTGATCTGTAGTGAGAATAGGGAGCAGGTTGAGGAGACCCTGGAGAGGTGGAGATATGCAAGGAGAGGAATGAAGGTCAGTAGGACCACCAAGACAGAATACATGTGTGTGAATGAGAGGGAGGTCAGTGGAATGGTGAGGATGAGGGGAGTAGAGTTGGCGAAGGTGGATGAGTTTAAATACTTGAGATCAACAGTACAGAGTAATGAGATTGTGGAAGAGAGGTGAAGAAGGGAGTGCAGGCAGGGGTGGAAAGGGTGGAGAAGAGTGTCAGGAGTCATTTGTGACAGACGGGTATCAGCAAGAGTGAAAGGGAAGGTCTATAGGATCGGTAGTGAGACCAGCTATGTGATAAGGGCTGGAGACGGTGGCACAGGAGACAGAGCTGGAGGTGGCAGAGTTAAAGATTGGGTGTGATGAGGATGGACAGGATTAGAAATGAGTACGTTAGAGGGTCAGCTCAGGTGGGACCGGTTGGGAGACAAAGTCAGAGAGGCGAGATTGCGTTGGTTTGGACATGTGCTGAGGAGAGATGATGGGTATATTGGGAGAAGAATGATAAGGATAGAGCTGCCAGGGAGGAGGAAAAGAGCAAGACCTAAGAGGAGGTTTATGGAAGAGGTGAGAGGACATGCAGGTGATGGGTGTAACAGAACAAGATATGGAAGAAGATGATCCGCTGTGGCAACCCCTAAGGAGAGCAGCCGAAAGAAGAAGAAGAAATGTTTGATCCTAAACTAACTTGTGTTCCTGCTCTTTTTCCTTTCTCATAACCAGTGTAAAGAATAAACTTCTAGATGAAATTCGAAAATACCAGACTGTGACAGAGTTGGTGGAGGAGCCCAGAATCCTCCTGATTGGACAGATTGGATGTGGTAAAAGCAGCTTCTTCAACTCGGTGAACAGCGTCTTCAGAGGTTATGTCATGCGACAGGCCACAGCTGGGTTTGGAGACACCAGTGTAAGCAACCTGGTAAGTGTTATGGAGCAAAGAAGTCAAGCTGTACTCATCTGTGGAAAGCATTAGGGAAAGAGGACTTATTTTAGGAATGAGTTATAGGTCGTTTAATGCAGACAATAATTTCAACACACAGGGGATATTATAGTCATGGGGGACTTTAACTACTCAAATATTAACTGGGATAACTTTGCAAATGGCAGAGCACAAGAGCAGGAGTTTTAGAAGTAATCAGTGACTGTTTGTTAACACAGCATGTTAAAGAGCCAACACGGGGTGACGCCTGTCTGGATTTAGTATTTTGTAATAATCAGGATAGAATTGAGGGTGTAGAGGTGAATGGACCACTAGGGTCACGTGACCATAATGTAATACAGTTCTACGTAATTTGTAAAAAGTGCAGATGCAAGACTAAAATTGTGAAGTTGAACTTTGGTAAGGCATATTTTGAGCAGATGAA
This sequence comes from Polypterus senegalus, assembly GCF_016835505.1. Classification (NCBI taxonomy): domain Eukaryota; kingdom Metazoa; phylum Chordata; class Cladistia; order Polypteriformes; family Polypteridae; genus Polypterus; species Polypterus senegalus. The sequence continues at coordinate 143,143,065 of NC_053167.1, read as the reverse complement.
GCAAAGTGTGAAAGAGATAAACTGGGAAAAGCTTTTAGTGAGACAGTCGAGAGCAGTGTAACAGGTTTAAAAATGATTCACAGGTAATGCAAGACAGGCAACATACTTAAACTTGGAATTAATAGGAAATGAAAAATATCCACAGTGGATTAATAAAGATTGAAAAAGAAGTTGCAAAGGAAAAACTGCTTTATAAGGCATATAAGACTAATGACTGCAAAGTGAATCGTAGAGTGTATGAGAACATAAGGTAACCATTAAGAAGGATAGCAGGGAGGCTAAAAGACAGTTGAGAGGAATATAGCAGATAAGGCGAAAGACGACCTTAAGAGATTCTTTCAGAATTTTAGTAGTAAAAGAACAGTTATGGAGGAGGTCAAGTTCATCAGGAATAGTAAAGGGAATTAAAAATACAGACAATGAAATAGCAGACGCCCTAAACTTACATTTTCTGAGGTGTTTACAAGTGAGAAAGTGGATAACCTCAGAGCAGTAACAGGGACTACTAAGGAGGTACTGAGGATTTGGAAATTGTAGAGAGAGAAGAGCTGCTGAGATTAAATATTATCCTGTTATATAAAAAGGGTAAATGGAAGATCCAATAATAATAATAATAACAATGTATTTTATTTAATAGGTGCCTTTCTTAACACTCAAGGTCACCTTGCAATGAAATTAAACAACATTAGTAAGATACAACAAAGAGAATGATAAATCAAAAAGCAATAATTAGCAAACAAAGATAACACGCAGTAACAGTGCAAAATTCACAATTTGTATGCCAGTTTGAAAAGATAAGTTTTGAGGATAGTTTTAAAATGTGTTATTGAATCGAGCTGATTTGATATGACAGGGAAGAGAATTCCCAAGTTTAGGAGCACCAGGAGAGACGCTTGAGCCCCATAGCACGAGTCTGATGTGGTACAGAAAGTCGAGCTGCAGAGGAGGATCTGAGTGAACGAGAGGAGTGTCAGTCTGGAGGAGATCAGCGAGGTGTGGAGAGCTTTAAATGTTCAGAGCGGGATTGTGGATTGTATTCAGTAGTGAACAGAGAGCCAGTGAAGTTGAGAGAGAATCGTGGGATATATTCAGTGGATTTAGAACAGCAGGTTATTATCCTGGCTGCAGAATTTTTGAAGAAGTTGTGTTTATGCATACGCTTTTGTGGGATGCCAGATAGAATAGCATTACAGTAATCTAAACATGAGGTGACTTGGGCATTAACCAAACTTCAGTACTGTGTTGTGTAAGAACAGGACGAAGTCTTGAAATGTTTCGAGATGGAAGAAGGCAGTCCGAGAAATGTTACTTGTATGGGAAGAAAAGAGAGATTACTGTCAAGAATGACACTTGGGCTCTTCACCTGGGTAGAGATGTTTGTGTTAATATTGTTAATTAAAATAGAAGAATGGTTAACCTTAGCAAGTGTGGGTTTAGAACCAATGAGGAGCACCTCAGTTTTATTGCTGTTTAGTTGGAGAAAATTGATAGTCATCCATGACTTTATGTCTTAGAGCAGGGGTGTCAGACTCCAGTCCTGAAGTGGTGGCTGCAGGTTTTCATTCTAACCATCTTTTTAATTAGTGACCAGTTTTTGCTGCTTATTACTTCTTTTAATTAACTTGACTCAGGCCCTTTAGTTGTTTCTTTTTTCCTTAATTAGCAGCCAAACAATAATGAGACACAAAACAAAATCGCCACATCACACAATATCTGAAAATAAAGAAAGGTGAAGGTCTCGGTAAGGTTGATCTCTCAACTCACCAAAACACTTTGACAATGTTCTTATGAAAACCAGAAAATCAACAGTTTTGGAAATGTGTGCTGTGGCAGAACGAGAGCAACAACAAGCCGTGGAATTAAATAACGAGTTTAATCAACAGCAAGAATTGGCTTCTCATTAAGAAACTGGTTGGAGTTTGAAGCCCCAGTTTAGCTGGTCATCTGTTGCCTCGTTTCATGTCTCATTTCTGTTTGGCTGCATTTTAATGAGTAGACAATCAATTCAGAGGACTGAATCCTTCTAACAGGGCTATTAAAATGTGAATTAGCAGTGAAAACAGGTCACTGATTAGAAAAGGGTTAGAATGAAAACCTGGAGCCTCTGCGGTCCTCCAGGCCTGAGTTCGACACCTGTGTCTTAGAGACATGCCATAAGAGTATCTGGAGGGAAAACAGAAGTGGATTTAGTGGATAGATAAAGCTGTGTGCCGGCCATTTATCCCAACCAATACCCCCAGGCCGCCAGCTGGAGCCCTCTGTAGCATGGAGGTGCCCCGACCAGCAGGGAATTATGGACATTGGAGTTTTCCTCTACAGCCCTGCTGGATAGCACGGGGCTGCTAGAAGGTGCTGCAGGAGGAGCAGTGAGTATTTGCACCACGCCTGGAAGTACATCCAAGTCACATGGACAAAATGAATGACGGTTTCTGGGATGAAGAAGGGACTTTTTACCTGACCCGAAGTGATAGGAGGTCACATGGACTGAAGGAAACTAAACACTTCCAGGTCAGGGAATATAAAGGACTGTGGGAAATCCCCAGACGACAAGCTGAGCTTGGTGGAAGGGTGGCATTATTGAGAATATTGTTATTGTTTATGAGTATTGTGGAGGAGGGTGCTTTGTGCACTTTGTATTAATAAAAGTCAATTATTGGACTTTTATCTGGTGTCTGGCATATTGTCTGAGGGTTCAAGGGAGCGATAGTGCCCCTATCTGTCACACTGTATATGAAAGATTTTGTTAAGAATATAAGTATAGATGATTTGTTGGGCAGAACACACTTATCTCTGCAAAGCATATTGCTGTTGAGGGCCCTGCAGTTCCTGTACAAAATGCATACAATTAGGAAGAAGTTAAATGACCTGAGGGTGTGAGGCGACGCCAAACCTCTTAAGCCACCTAAGATTAAAAGGCATTGTTGTGCCTTCTTCCTCACTTTTTTCGTGTGAACAGTCTATGTAAGATTAGGCGGTAACATCCACTTAAAACTGCACACCCTCTTCACAGTGGTCCCATTGATGGTGAGAAGGGTGTGTACATCTCATTGCTTTCTGAAGTCCACTATTTTGTCTTTAGTCTTGGATCAGTTGGAGGGAGAAGCAGGTTTCCTGGCACCAGTGGGTCAGGCCTATGATTTCCCTTTACTTAGACTCATTGCCATTAGAAATGAGACACGATTGTGTCATCAGCAAATTTCACAGTAATGTTGGACCTGCTCGACATACAGTCATGGGTGTAAATGGAATATAGCAGAAGACTCAGCACACATCCCTGGGGGCTCCCATGTTGAGAGTGAGTACAGAGGAAGTGACGCCACTCAGCTTAACCACCTGGTGCTGATCCAATAGAAATTTCAGGATCCAGCTTAAAAAGAGAAACCCTGAGCTTGATATGAAGCTTAGAAGGGATTACAGTGTGAAATGCTGAGCTGTGTTGAATGTGCAGGCTGGAAAGGATGGTTTGTTATGTCAGGGTTGCTGTATTATCAGTGAATCTGTTCTGGCTGTTATGATATTTTAATCGTTTTGTAATCAAGTTTGAATTTGATATCTTTAAGTAATTAAGCAGATTTAGCAAATGTACTATGTAATATAAGCTGACACAGGATGCAAGAAGACTATGTGAGGCCTTCACCAGGAAACCATGTCTTATTTACTGAGTGGAAATGGAAACTGCCTTCAGCTTCAGTGCTGATAAAAAAAGAGCTGAAAATGGCCAAGCAAACACGCGATGCTGAACATTAATGATCTGTCCATAGGACAACTGCATGTGTTTTGCTTAGTTATATACTTACTTTGCTTACTTATAATTTAATATGGTTCATTTTGCCTCATGTCCGCTAGCAACTGGAACTGGCCAATGATGATAAGAAACTTTGTATGATATACAGTGCATCCTAAAAGTATTCACAGCTTTCATTACTTTTTTCCACATTTTGTTATGTTACAGCCTTATTCCAAAATGGATTAAATTCATTTTTTTCCTCAGAATTCTACACACAACACCCCATAATGACAACATGAAAAAGTTTACTTGAGGTTTTGCAAATTTATTAAAAATAAAAAACTGAGAAATCCCATGTACATAAGTATTCACAGCCTTTGCTCAATACTTTGTCGATGCCCCTTTGGCAGCAATTCCAGCCTCAAGTCTTTTTGAATATGATGCCACAAGCTTGGCACACCTATCCTTGGCCAGTTTCGCCCATTCCTCTTTGCAGCACCTCTCAAGCTCCATCAGGTTGGATGGGAAGCGTCGTGCACAGCCATTTTAAGATCTCTCCAGAGATGTTCAATGGATTCAAGTCTGGGCTGCTCTGGCTGGGCCACTCAAGGACATTCACAGAGTTGTCCTGAAGCCACCCTTTGATATCTTGGCTGTGTGCTTAGGGTCGTTGTCCTGCTGAAAGATGAACCGCGCCCAGTCTGAGGTCAAGAGCTCTGGAGCAGGTTTTCATCCAGGATGTCTCTGTACATTGCTGCAGTCATCTTTCCCTTTATCCTGACTAGTCTCCCAGTTCCTGATGCTGCCACCACCATGCTTCACTGTAGGGATGGTATTGGCCTGGTGATGAGCGTTGCCTGGTTTCCTCCAAACGTGACGCCTGGCATTCACACCAAAGAGTTCAATCTTTGTCTCATCAGACCAGAGGATTTTGTTTCTCATGGTCTGAGAGTCCTTCGGGTGCCTTTTGGCAAACTCCAGGTGGGCTGCCATGTGCCTTTTACTAAGGAGTGGCTTCCTGTCTGGCCACTCTACCATACAGGCCTGATTGGTGGATTGCTGCAGAGATGGTTGTCCTTCTGGAAGGTTCTCCTCTCTCCACAGAGGACCTCTGGAGCTCTGACAGAGTGACCATCGGGTTCTTGGTCACCTCCTGACTAAGGCCCTTCTCCCCATCGCTCAGTTTAGATGGCTGGCCAGCTCTAGGAAGAGTCCTGGTGGTTTCAACTTCTTCCACTTACGGATGATGGAGGCCACTGTGCTCATTGGGACCTTCAAAGCAGCAGAAATTTTTCTGTAACCTTCCCCAGATTTGTGCCTCGAGACAATCCTGTCTCGGAGGTCTACAGACAATTCCTTTGACTTCATGCTTGGTTTGTGCTCTGACATGAACTGTCAACTGTGGGACCTTCTATAGACAGGTGTGTGCCTTTCCAAATCATGTCCAGTCAACTGAATTTACCACAGGTGGACTCCAATGAAGCTGCAGAAACATCTCAAGGATGATCAGGGGAAACAGGATGCACCTGAGCTCAATTTGGAGCTTCATGGCAAAGGCTGTGAATACTTACTGTATGTACATGTGCTTTCTCAGTTTTTTATTTTTAATAAATTTGCAAAAACATTAAGTAAACTTTTTCACGTTGTCATTATGGGGTGTTGTGTGTAGAATTCTGAGGAAAAATGAATTTAATCCATTTTGGAATAAGGCTGTAACATAACAAAATGTGGAAAAAGTGATGCTGTGAATACTTTCTGATGCACAGTAAGTAATCTAATTTTGTAACTTTTACTTGTGTATAAAAAGACCTCAACTAGCAGTAAAGCAATGAGCATCTTGCTACAAAATCCTGTGTGCTTCTAATCACAGGCCCCATGATAGGAGTGTTCCCTCTTCAAAGAGAATAAATGGTTTATGGTTTAAACTTTCTAATGCCTGTTTTCTCATAGCGGTTTTGGGTAACCCAGGGTGATGGTCATAACTACCACATAACATAGACAAATTGTAGTGGGTCTAATGTGGCAGGCAGTATGGATCAAATAAAGTCTCAGATCAATCTTTCAAGGGCACCAGTTGCTTAAACATGTTACTGTTGAGACTTCAGGTACAGGGAGAATTGTGGACAATTTGAAGCAAGCAGGGACAATCGACACTGAGATCAATTGAAAATGTCCGTAAACAGTCTAGCCAGTTGGTACCAACATGCTCTGAAAACATGGCGAGGGGTTCTGTCACTTCCAGCGGCCTCACAAGTGATCACTTATGTGAAAGTCATTTGCATGTTTTAGCAGAGATGGAAAGCTGAGTGAGTGTTGTAATCATCAGCAGGCGCCTCATCAGGGGCAGGATTGTGTGCTTCAAAGGAGACCTCCATGAGTGAGGCAGGGAGAACGTTGTACTGGTACTTCCTCTAAAGTCCATTACAGAATTCAGTCCTTGCCACTTGCTTTGAATGTTGGTGTTAAACTGGAATTCGAGCTTGTCTCTGTCCTCACTTTTTGGCTGTTCTCATTTTTTCAGAGAGCATAACTGGACTTAATTCTATTTACCTGTGTTCCCAGAATCACTATTGAACCAATGTTTTCATTGGGGTAAATTTTAATAGTTTTGTTTAGAATGTCTTCTATGCATTTCATGATTAAATCACAGGTTCCCCTAACATTTGTCTCATGACATCCAATCACTGACAGAAAAGGTATATGAGGTGCCTGGAGTAGGATGAGGATAGTGGGTGGCTTTCTACTATTTTACATTACAACAATCTAGACAAGTACAGACCATTCATCCCAACGAAACTTGCCAGTCCTATCCACTCAATTTTTCTAAACAAATATCAAGTTGAATTTTGAAAGTCCCAAAGTCTTACCACACTACTTTGTCACTTATTCCAAGTGTCTGTGGTTTTAGATAGATAGATAGATAGATAGATAGATAGATAGATAGATAGATAGATAGATAGATAGATAGATAGATAGATATCTTTATAAATCCCAAGGGAAATTCACATACTCCAGCAGCATACTGATAAAACAATATTAATTAAAGAGTGATAAAAATGAAGTTCAAGTTAAAAATGCAAGGTGGTGAGTAGTGAGGCAGGTATAACAGACAATAACTTTGAATAATGTTAATGCTTATTCCCCCGAAATGTATAGTGTGGGGTCTCCTCAGTCTGTCAGTGGAGCAGGATGGTGACAGCAGTCTGTGGCTGAAGCTGCCCTCTGTCTGGAGATGATCCTGTTCAGATGATGCAGTGGATTCTCCATGATTGACAGGAGTCTGCTCACGCGCCGGCCTGCCACGGATGTCAAACTGTCCAGCTCCGTGCCTACAATAGAGCCTGCCTTCCTCACCAGTTTGTCCAGGTGTGAGTCGTCCCTTCTTTATGCTGCCTCCCAGCACACCACCGCCTGATAGAACGCCTGCAGCATCTTATTGTAGAACTTGAAGGACGCTTAACCTTCTAAGGAAGTATAGTAAAGACAAACTTCCTAATGTTTGTGCAAATTTACCCCTTCACAAGTTTCCAACTGTGTCCCCGTGTTCTTGATGAACTCATTTTAAAATACAAGTCTCGATCCACTGACTAATTCCCTTCATCATTTTAACCCTACTATTATCCTAGCATTTCCACCCATCTGTTATCTTAGGCGGTCGGTGCCGACCATGTCCTAAATCAGCCTCCCTCAACCCTCAAACATTTTTTATCATCCAGTTTGTTTCCTTACCTCTTGGTTACCTTGTTAGGCTTCCTTATCCATGAAAAGATTTTAAAATTTGGTTTTAAAATTTTTGGTGTGGCCCTCTGAAGATGAGACGATGATGTCAATAAAACGGCCCAGTCCAAAAATTGGTAAAATAAACCTCAGGAGAATTATACAAATAAATCAAAGGTTTATATGTTACCTGACTATTACTGAGGGGTATTAGAACACAACTGTAAAAAAAAAATTACAATTTTTATTTTAATAATATTACTATCAATATCAATATTATTAATATTAGTAACATCTGTGGTGTTAGGGTCGGTTTTGACCCATATATATTTACTTCAAGAAGAAGGCAAAAAAAGTATTTTTTTTCCAAAAGTTGAACTTTAATTCAATTACAAAGACAAAGCCAAACAAGTAAGACAAAATAAAATACAAAATAAATTACAAAATGTAGATCAAACAAACAATCAAACCAATAGAATTAGTAGCACGGTGGTAGGGTGGTAGCTCTCCAGGAGCAGGATTGCTACTGTATGTTTACACTATGTGCAAGTAGGACAGTAAGTGACATTTTTAGTGTGCTCTTTGCAAATATATTTCTTGCATTTGGCACACATGGAATTGGTTTTTCTGTCCTTGCTGCTTGGGCAGACCTGACAGTGCTTTCTTTTGGAATCCGGCAGCCTCTCTGGGTCTGGGTCTGTGGCTGTGGCAGGGCTGGCTAAAGGGAAGGATGCTGGTGCTGAAGCTCTTTGTCTTCCTGCTGACCACTCCTGGATTGAACATCAAAGGCAGGTGCTGCACCCATCTCTCCCAGACATCCCTTATGGGAGCAAGCTTGTCACGTCTTGCTCTCATGTCTCGGTTGTCAAACCTGAGGACTCTCGAGATCATGTGGAAGCTCTTTAGTGACATCGTGGCCCAAAAATATTTCTGCCTGTTGCTGTGTCCCAGAGACTGGCTGTGGCCTCATTGCTGGATCGGTATACTCCAGCAAGAAGAAGAATTCCAATATAAGCATCCAGGAATTCTTCATCAAAGTCAATCCATGTGTCTCCGTAGACTTTTTGTCCTTCTAGGTTTGTCATGTCAAGTATTATTTTTTTCAGCGATGATGGCATGAACTGTTCAAAACTTGTTTTGATGTCACTTATCCTTGTTATGGCAAACCTTGTGACCCCAGGAGTCATTCTGATGATATTTTCAGCAGCTGCCCTGCCAGTTGTCCTGCGAGTCTCGTCAGGTGGTACTAACCTCCAGGAGATGCTGCCATTCTTGGACTGTAGTACTTCAGCTGGTGGGGAAACTGCTTCAGAGGTGATCTCCTCCTCAGACTCTGTGTCTGTGTCTTCTGACTGACACTCCACAATGTCTTCCTCCTCTGAGTCCACCTCATCAGTGTCGCTGTGCCACTCTGTAACTTGTCCTTCAGCTAGGATATGATCCAGAGCTTGGAGTGCTGTGAATCTGGCCATTTTTACCTCTGCAAATTAGATGCTTTCTCTCCAGTCACAATCACCAAACTGAACTGGTCTGGGTCTGTTTTGTCTGGGCTGTCTCTGTTTTTACTCGGGGGAGGTGTGAAGAGATAAGCCCCTGACTACAGCTCGGGGATGGGAGAGGCCTGCTACCTGACAGAGTTGTGTGGGGTGTGTGTGGGGCCAGAGTGAGCTGAGATTGTGTTTATACTGGAACTTAAGTTTGGCCAGTATTTATTGTTTTATGATCTCTTATTGTACCCTGGGTCGTGGCAGACCGTAAGACCACAGGCAGTGAATTTCTGATTAGAGAAATAATTTACCTTTTTTTTTTTTTTGTTTAAATGGAAGTTTCAGAAAAATAGAAAAAGCCTTGATGCAGTAAACAAAATGTATGTGGTACTTTTATGCATTTAAAACTTGAAAATGGTCGGTACCGACCCTAGGGTAATAGTAGGGCTAAACACTTCACTCAGGTCTCCTCTTCATCTTTTTTCTTAAACTGTAAAGGCTCAGCTCTTTAATCTTCCCTCATAACTCAACCCCTGTAGCCCTAGAATCAGCCGAAATACTCATCTCTGTACCTTTTCTTGTGCTGTTATTCATAGCCTGGAAACCAAAACTCCACCCAGGACTCCAGATGAGGCCTCACCAGTGTGTTATAAAGCTTGAGCGTCACCTCCTGTGACTTGTACTCCACACATCAAGGCGCTATATAACCTGACATTCTGTTAACCTTCTTAATGGCTTCTGAACACTGTCGGGAAGTCAATAGCTTAGAGTCCACTATGACCCTAAATCCTTCTCATAAGGTGGACTCGATTTTCCCCGACCGCCCATTGTGTATTCAAACCTCACATTTTACTTCCTATGTGTAATTCTTTTACATTTACTGACATTAAATTTCTTCTGCCACAAATCTGCCCAAGACTGTCTGCTGTCCAAGTCCTTCTGGATGATATAACGGATTCCAAATTATCTGCTAATCCACCTATCTTGATATCATCTGCAAACTTACTAGTCTGTTGTTTATATTCCTATCCAAATCATTTATATATACTGTATATTAAAAGTACTAGCAGCCCTAGCACTGACCCCTGCTGGTCACCACTCTTAACATCAACCAATTCTGATGAGGTTCCTCACACCATCAGCCTCTGCTTCATGTGTCTGAGCCAATTCTGCATACACCTATAAACATCACCCTGAACTCCCACTTTTCTCACCTTCTCATGTGGCACCTTATCAAACGCTTTTGAAAATCAAGCCAGATAATATCATAAGCTCCACTTTGATCGTATCCTTTTGCTTCTTCCTCATAGAATTTCAGCTGTGACGGACAGCCGGGTCCCATGTTAGGGGTGCTGCCGAGCCAACAACCCGGATGGACAAGTTATCAGCCCCTACCCGAGGTGCAAACCAGACACTTCCGGTGGGGTATAAAATGGGCAGCTTCCTTCATTCGAGGCCAGAATCGGGAGCAGTGGTGGTGCCAGGAAGGGTTGTTTAAAGTCTGTGTTTTGTGCTTTTGGGACTGGGTTGGGCCTGTGGGACATGGGGAAGACGTGCCCACGGCTGAAGAGAAAAATTAAAAGCCTATTTGTTTTACACGCGCCTTCTCCATGTAAGTTCAGGTCGGGTCAGGCGCTATATAGCTTTTACACAGCATGTTAGTAAAACAAGACCTCCATCTTCTGGTTCTATGTTGATTGGTCAGAACAACTCCTGTACTTCCTATGTGCTGCTCAATAATATCCCTAATACCCTTACAGTAATTTTCCTGTGATGCACATTAATCTTTCTGCCCTGTAGTTGCTTGGATCTGCCTGGTTACCCTTTTTATATAACAGAATAATATTTGGCATTTTCTAGAGTTTCAGAATCTCCCAGTGCGCAGTGATTACCTAGAAATATGTGTCAACAGTTTATATCTGAACTCGCTAGCCTCCCAAAGAACTCAAGGGTAAATATTATCTGGTCCCGTGACTTGTTTGATTTAGCCTGTTTAATCTGAGCAGCTTTTCTCCGCCTATAATTTCTAAAACCACTCAGAACCTCCTTAGTAGTCCCTGTTACTACTGTGAGATTATCCATTTCCTCACTTGTGAAGACCTCAGAAAGATGTCAGTTTACAGCGCCTGCTATTTCACTGTCTGTATCTTTTAATTCTTCTTTACTATTTCTGATGAACTTTCTCCTCCTCCTTAACTGTTCTTTTACTACTAAAATACTGAAAGAATCCCTTGGGGTCTTCTTTCACCTCATCTGCTCTATTCCTCCAACTGTCTTTTAGCCTTCTGATATCCTTCTTAATGGTTGCCCTCATGTTCTCATACGCTGCACGCATTTATTTTGGAGTCTGCTATCTGTCTGCTTTTTCATTTGCAACTTCTTTTTTAAATCTTTATTAACCTATGTGGAGTTTTTAGTTTCCTATTAAATCTAAATTTAGGTATGTATCTGTCCTGCATTACATGTAAAACATTTTAAACCTGTTCCACTGCTCCTCGACTGTCTCCACATTTAAAAGCTTATCCCAGTCCACCCTACTTAGACTTTGCAACATCTGCTCAAAATTAGCCCTACCAAAGTTCAACTTAACAATTTTAGTCTTTGCATCTGCACTCTTACAAAACAGTGAGAACTGTATTACAGTACATTCTGGTCACGTGACCCTAGTGGTCCAATCACCTCTACACCCTCAATTCTATCCTGATTATTACAGAATACTAAATCCAGACAGGCTTCACCCCGTGTTGGCTCTTTAACATGCTGTGTTAACAAACAGTCGCTGATTACTTCTAAAAACTCCTGCTCTTGTGCTCCTCCATCTGTAAGGTTATCCCAGTTAATATTTGGATAATTAAAGTCCCCCATGACTATAATATCCCCCTGTAAACTTGCCTTTTTGATATTACTAAAAAGATGTGTGTTGAAATTACTGTCTGAATTGGGTGGTCTATAACACACTCCTAAAATAAGACCTTTTCTAATATTTTCCAGGTGAAGCCACATGTCCTCACTAAGATGGGGCTCATCATCCAACTGAAGATGACTTACATTTAAACCCTGTTTGGCATAAACAGCAACCCCACCTCCTTTTCTGTTCTGTCTATCCTTCCTAATAATGTGTATCCCTCTATGTTACACTATCCCCATCTTTGTTATTTAGCCAGGTTTCCGTTATTGCTATAATATCATAATTATGCTCTGCTACATACAACTCCAACTCACTTACCTTATTTTTGATACTTCTAGCATTAAGTCAAGCTATTTTTAATGTGTTGCTCCTTGTTAAAATTTACATTTAAACATTTTTATTTCTACACCATTGTTTGTTCTTCCATGTATAGATCTAAACCTGGCCTGTCCTAAACTCCCTGCCCCCAATCCTCGACTAGCCTACACATACGCCTCCCCAATACATTGGTGCCCCTCCAGTTCAGATGTAACCCATCACAGTCTAACAGGTCCCATCTGTTCCAAAAGGAGTCCCAATGCCCCATAAACCTATACCCTTCTACCCTGCACCAAGATTTGAGCCACGCGTTAAGCCTTCTAATCTCCTCAGTCTTACCTGGACTGGTGCATGGCACAGGCTGAACTTCAGGAGAAGACTACCTTGTCAGTTCTGCTCCTCAATCTGGCACTCTTTCAAATACAGGTAACAAGAACAAATACACTACAAGTAACTTTTCCAAGCACACCTCCAAACAGCCAGCTACTTTGCACCTGTGCAGGCAAAGAAAAGTATAAAACCCTTCTAAGGGGAAAGCTTTAAAAATTCCCACCTGGTTCATTAGCAGCAACCAACACCCAAGTTTAAGGAGTAAAATGTATTTTTAATTAACTCACATCACAGAAAAACCCCTAAACTTGAGCAACTCTAAGCAACCTCTCTCGCTTGTGAAGATGATGTCTGTTGATTCATTTCTTTATGTTACTTTTCTTATGCTGTCCTTGACATTGCATTTTTGCATTCCAACATAGCACATTCATTCATTCATTCATTCATTTATTTTTAAATGTGTATGTGGTAAATGTCTGCAGGCATACAGCCCGTCAGACAGGTTGTTTTGCACTCACTCGATTCTTTCTGCTCACATGCAGCCGGACGATCAAATTCTTGATGGAAAAGGTGCAAAGAAGCTGCCGCTCATCCTGTGTGACACCATGGGCCTGGAAGGGAGTTCTGTTGAGGCAGGAATCCATGTGGATCTACATCATCAGTGTCATTAACGGACACGTCCCCAGACCTGTATGAGGTGAGACTGGCCTGCTATCTTGCTGACTTCAGATTGCAACAGCATTTGTTCCTGTAACACGCTTTCAAATACAATTTTCTTTTCCCCTTCTGTGTGGAGTCGATGTATCTGACCAGCCTTCTCCTTACATCAGTAGAGGATGTCCTTCCTGACACCAGTCCTGCCCGTTTATCTGAGCTTGGGACCACGCCAAGTTGGGCTGGACTGACCCTTCATAGCTAGATTCTCAAAGTGATTTATGATAAGAATGGATAAGTTAAGTGAGGTACAAAAATACACTGAAAAATGAAAGAGTACTCATAAAAGCCATTTTAAGACTATAGAAAGGTGACAGTCAATGTCCAGCCCAATAAGCACATTGTATTATCGTGATGTTTGTGTGACTTACCAAGTATATTTAGCAGGTTCTTCTGTTCTCTCATTGATGATTAAACACACGCAATAGAAACGGAGATCCTAGCCAGACGAAATCTCAGTGGTGCCCAGTGCCAGTCACCCGCCATATTCTGTGTGAGATTCTCTATGTAGGACTCACCGCCTCCAACAAACATGCTGGTGCCATCGCGAGACACATTAAAGCACAACTCTTTGATGATATGCCGCTACCAACCAAACAATGTCTTTGTTTTACCGCAGTTGTTCTAAATACTGAAGAATGACCTGAGTAGCCTTGATAAACCCTGTGAATGAGACAGTAGCCATCTAATGTACATACTTGGTACCGTTTTATTATTCCAAGCACTGAAATAAGAAAACAAAGTATGGAAAATATAAAAGCAATGTGGTTTTATTAACATATAACAACACCAAACAAAAAGGAAATATAGTGGAAAATATAATAGCAAAGTCTGGAATAAACAGTTTTGGAAAAGCTTACTGAAAATCAGAAATCAGAAATGTCATGGATGTTGTCCTGCTGTTGTTCTTGGTTACGTTTTCTGACGTCCGAATCAGGACGGTCTCGCGCCTCTTGATTCTGACATTACTTCCTATGTCATCACCCTTCTGTCATTCACTCTTTGGTCCTTCAGATGAGCCATATTTATGTTAAAATACACAAGCAAAATTCTGTGACGTGATATTGTCGCCGCTTAATTGATATCTTATGATGAATGATTCTGATCAGAGTGCTTAATCAATGAAGTATCTCCACACTCCTTCCTTTCCCAAGTTATAAACTAATTCTGTAATTTCTAATCCTGCAGTGTCCATCTGCTCCCAGATTATAAACTAATTGAAATGCTTTGGTGGCTTTGTGGTGTGTACCTGCCTTCTTTTCTCCACCATTAAGTTGTAAACCAATTAATTCAGACTGGTGCAATACAGGAAGAATGTACAAGAACAATGCTTGCAATACAACAAAACATTAATTTATATAGCACATTTTTATACAAACAATGTATCTAAAAGTGCTTTACAAGATGAAATAAAAGGAAGTTAATTTAAAACATAAAGCAGAATAGGCAATAATATTATACAGTTTGTAACAAAGAAAAAGGTAAGGTCAGAAGGCGAGAGGAGGACAGAAAACAAAAAAAAAAACTCCAATTAGGATGGAAAAAACAAAAACAAAATCTGCAGGATTTCAAGGACAAAGACCACCCAGCCCTCATTGGGCATTCTACCTAACATCAATGATCTAATCAGTCCTCAAGGTTTACAGGCTTCACTTAGAAGAAATTGATGATCTTGTGGACATCTGCAACACCCGCCATTCTATCTATAAACACAGGGGCAGCATGGTGCCTCAATCAAGTGGTGGCGCAGTTCCTTTACAGAAGGAATGGAAAAGAGAGCAGAGAAGGGTACAGATTAGTATGGAATTGCAGAACCTAGAAGAAAATGACAATTCAATACCCGATATAGTGTAATAGGTATACAACAAAAATGTGGCCTACTTAAAAACTATTTTTGAAACAATGAGCTTTAAGCATTTTTTTAAATTGTTCTGTGGTATTAGCCAGGCAAATTTCTTTTGGTAAAGTATTCCAAATTTTAGTTGCATAACAACAAAAGCTGCCTTACCAGGTGCCTCATGTATACATGGTGCATATGCACAAAAAATGTTGCATATATCTATTTCCATGCTCACATCTCATGTATAAAAACTAAGTTTGAAGTAAAGACACACACATTCTCATGGCAGCTCAATCATGTTTCTGCTCTGTTTTGCAAACTGGCAGCACCCAGCATCAAAGCAGTGTTACTGTTCCTAGGTGGCCTCCCTTTATTTTTTAGATTCACATCCCTGACGCGCTTTATCAAATACACTGATATTAACCACATATAATTTTTTTTTAATTTAAAGCATCTGATTGTAATCAACCTGTTACCATATAATGGTGCTCTGAATGGCGAACTATTCCAAATATTATAGGTGGTTTAGCGCTGTTACTCTCAGTGCACCACTCAGAGTATTTTAACCCACTGTATTTGAGTGTGAAACACAGCTCTACAGCAAGCTGATCAGAAAGCTCTACAGCTTCAAGCACACACTACCTCAGCCATGCGCAGAATCCATTTGAACTCTCCTATTCAGCAAACGCCTTCCCCTGCACAGACCGCATGGTTCAGAAACAGTTTCATCCCAAGAACACTAAATGCACTCAATCAGTCCATCAAGTGCTCCTGGTAGAAGTGTTTGTATTTATAAATACAACTAGTAAACCCCCTATTCTCTAAAGAATCGCTGAATCCAATAATGGCAATCACTTTCTGTTCCCTCTGATCTTTGGAGGGATGAAAATGATGGAGGGTGGGAGCATCCTGGGAAAGTTTTCATTTAATTAAATAAATATATTTGTACTAAAATTAACCAATTTATTAAAACTAAAATTGAAATTTAATTGTTATATTATTTAAGTCCAAAATGTCTTCGAGTTGCTGCACTTATAAGTAAAAAATATCGGAGTGCAAAGGTTTAAATGAAGTAAATTGGAAACAAAAATTCATAAAATGGTAAATTCAAAATAGTTAATCAAAAATTTCTATATAAAACAACATTTTTGGTAAAGATGGTTTCCTGTCCTTGAATTAGTTGTCCCTGGTATGGAGTAGTTAAAACCTTCACTCTAACGTCACACCTAAAGCTGGACTGTTAAAAAGGCAACATAAAGTTGTATATGTCGTTGATAAACCGCGTCATCTAGATCTAACACGTAAATTTGAGCAAATTTGAGGTTGTGATTTGGCTCAGTGTGCACTGTTCCAATCGATGTAACACGTGAAAGCAGTATGGGCAATTCCCAGGTGGTGGCTTGATATTTACCCCAGTAGTTGCAAAAGCAAATGAACTACTGTAGGATCTAATGCACTCCATAAAGCTTTTACTTTTGGGTACATTGTTAGTCAAAAGCTTTCAGAAATATTCAGGATATTCATCCAAAGGAGGCAGGTTAACTTTACCCTTTTGAGAACAAGCGTAAACTCGTCAGTTTTTTTTTCAAGGAAGTTAAGTGAATGACAATGACTTCTAATGACACTCATTAATCCCAATGAATTTTCATGAACAGTGGACTCATTATAGAATGCATTCTAAGCTAACTGGAGGAATTGTTCAGCTGCTCTCGTCGTCTCTCTTGTTGTCTCGCTTTGCACACCTCGCTCTTTCTTTGGAGCCGTGACTCCTTTGCTTTGGTGTTTCGAATACTGCTGGCACTGTTGAGGCACACTGACTGCTGGCATTACATGCTTTACCTGAAGTTCATTTTACAGGTTGTGTTGTGTTACTTTGGCACCACCTACTGACTCTGGGAAGCGCTGGGTTTGACTCTGGGCGCTTGAAGCTCTATAGTACAGCAGGTTTTGGTGCCACCTAGTTCCCTGTTGGTGACACCGTGCATTGGCGCATTGAAGTGTCCATGGTGGCAGATCCCGGCTTGAGATCTAATATTACTAAACGAAGGTTGTATATGCGGTGGCGTGCTGCTCACGGTTGTATTGTGAGCTGAAGTTTAGTTAATCGTGAAATCCAAGAATGGTAATCACTTTCTGTTCCTCTGATATTTGGAGTGAAGAAAAATCATGGAGGGTGGGTGCGTCCTGGGAAAGTTTTCATTTAATTAAATAAACGTATTTCTACTAAAGCGTTTTTTTTGGAGCTGTGACTTATCTGGTTCTGGTGTTTCAGAAGCACGTTGTAGCGCCTGCTCATTGTTTATATCCATGCAGTCTCGCTTTGTGTTTTTCTATGGCTGTGTCGTTAGCTGAAGTCGCTTGCCGAAGTGACCATGGCGGCGGATCCGGGCTTGAGGGCTACATTACTAACCGAAGGTGGTATATGCGGTGGTGTGGGCGTGTTCGGGCAGCAGTGGTAGTGTGTACGACTTGCTTGTGGCCTCTGGCATCTTTGCATATTTACAACTTGGCGTGCACGCTTTACCTGAAGTTAGTTTACAGGTCGTGTTTTGTTGTTTGGGTGACACCTACTGGGAAGCCGCTGGGTTTGACTCTGTATGCTTATGGCGCAGTGCGGTGTGTGTTCGTGCATCTGGCATCTGGCATCTGTGCATATATACAACCTTCATTTAGTAATATAGATTACCTCACTGTAAACTTGCATTACAACTTATGCTTTCATATTGCATATTTTTCATTGTTTATCATCTTATTATTATTATTATTATTATTGTCGTTTTGTTGTTGTTATTTTACCATTTTATAGGAAAATAAGTATATGGAGGTTTTGTATATTGAATCTCATTGTACCATACAATATCAAGAAAGGAATTCAGTTCATTTCAATAGAAGAGAGTGCCTCAGATTTGCAGATGATGACGACTGGCTTCTAAGTCGATTTAGGATTTCCAGGTGCTATCTTCTTGTAGCTCTTGATATTTTTCAGATGAAATGTAGTAAAGTATATTTATTACATTATATAGATACATTTTTAACTTCATTTAAATAATGTATACTGTTACGTTATTTATTATACAAGCTGGCTCTCGCTCAGGGATTGTTCCTACCTCATGCTGTATGCTTGCTGGAACTGTATGGATAGATGCATGGAATAATTACACATGTACTACAAAGATATTTCAGTGTTCCTTAAAATGTTTAAAGAATCAGTGTTCTAAGCTTACAGATAGCTTGACATTTATTAAAGAGCTGATTGTGTGGCCTGTCGGTGTAAGAGAAAGTCCATTTAAGAAGCAAGTAGTGATTCACTCACATAAAGAACATAGAAGATTGCATAGAATATGAAGCATTTAACATGCTACTTTAGTTGTAATGGGATTTGAGAAACTGTAAAGTACTTTACTAGTAAAGTAAAAGATTTTAAGATGAAGTTTATAACATTCTACATTAATGACGAAATAAACTACGTGATTAAAGTGGAAATTTGAGATTAAAGTTGACATTTGAAGCTTTTTTTTCTAATG
Organism: Polypterus senegalus; assembly: GCF_016835505.1. Taxonomy (NCBI): domain Eukaryota; kingdom Metazoa; phylum Chordata; class Cladistia; order Polypteriformes; family Polypteridae; genus Polypterus; species Polypterus senegalus. The sequence continues at coordinate 143,124,500 of NC_053167.1, read as the reverse complement.
TGTCCCTATTTTTTTCTTTTCTCTGTACCTATTAAGCTTCCAAATTTAAAATTCAGATGGTGGGCTAATAGAGTCAAATTTTAACTTGACAACTTTAGTATCTGACAACTTCTTTTTAAATTGGGTACTGTGCAACTTTCTGAACTTGAACTTTTGATCAACTTCCTTTTGTTGTTTATACAACAGCTTAAACCATTCACTGAAATTCTTCTTTTTCCCTGTGCTTTTACCATTGTCTTTTCACAGAACGCTGAACCTAAGGGAATACTTATATTGATTTGAATATTCAAAGAGGCGAAATCTGGGAGGAGTCTGGGAAGGGTGGCAAGTACATGCACGAGCATTACATTTCACGCTGCCCGTCGATTTATGTAGTGGAAGTGTGTGGAAGCTGACTTACGCACGGTTTTGTGTGTCTGAATTTTTTTGCGTGTACACACATTTACACTTTGTCCATACGTAATGTTTTAGTGTGAATTCTGTGCACTGCATTATGCATGAAGTCCCAGTTCTTTTTCAGGTTGGCTCTGGAATTATAAGCGAATTTAATTTGAAGATCTGAGTTTGTGACTTGAAGTGTAAGGGGACAAACAACAACAAACCAAAATAATGGACAGGACGAGACTATTTAATGGCTTTGTATTAGTATTTTAAAGTCAATTCTAAATGACACAGGTAACCCATGTCATGATGATAAAACTGGTGTGATATGCTAGCATTTTCTTTTCCTAGTTAAGAGTCCAACAGTTGCATTCTGCACTCGTTTTTGAGTAGTCCTGAGAGGAGTGCGTACGGTAATCTAGTCGACTGAAAACAAAAGCGGAACTAATTTTTCAGCATCTTGCAAAGTTATAAGGGGTCTAACTTTTGCTACATTCCCAAGTGAAAAAATGCTTTCCTAGTATTCTGATTAATATGTGATTTAAAATTCAGGTCAGAGTCATTAATTACCCTGAAATTCTTTCACCTCCTTCTTATCTTTTAAGCCTAAGGGATCAAGTTGATTTCTCATACCCTCATTATTTCCATTTTTGCCAATACAGAAGAGAACCAAGAGCATCAGGGTCATCAGGCGCCATCAATAAATAAAGCTGTGTGACATCTCCATAGTAGTGGCAGCCCACTTTGGGCTTTGAGATAATCTAACCTCATGGAAGCGTTTGGAAGATTGAAAAGAGAACGGACCTAGGAGAAATCCTTGTTGTACTTCATATACAATATCAGGGGTCTCCAAAGTACAATCAACACAAAAATAATAACACATTTTCTACCTGTTAAGTAAGACTGAAACCAATTTAAGACACTGCTAGGGAGGCCTCACCCATTGACCTAGGCTATTTATAAGAATACTGTGATCAATGGCTGCAATTGAAGTCCTGTAAATTCAATTCATCTGGGTTCATTTGAGCAAAATAATGAAAAACTTAATATAAACAGTTATCAGTTCAAAATGGAAATTTTCCATTCTGCGCACACAAATGTTATGGTCATATGGCCATGGAGGAGAGGAAAACAAAATATCCAGCTGGCAAGTGATCCCAAAGGACCATCCAGCCCCTCTGATCATTCTGTTGAGCATTAATGTGTTCATAAATATTAATTAAAACAATCTGAAGGTAGTCTTGTGTAATTTTCTTCTTAATTCTGCCCAGCATCACAGGTGTGTTTGTAAGATGCTTTATCTATGTGGCAATGGCACAAAGTACCCATTTCATTGAATACTCAGAAACACAAAAGTAATGATGAGTGAATAATCTTTAAAACTGTGGTTTGTGTAATCATTTTTAATTTAAATTAGTTAATTGAAAATCACAAACAATAATTTCAAACTTAAATGTTTTTGGAACAATGAGATATCCACCTTATGATGCCCAGCCCCAGTTTTGTATGACTAGAAATGACACTGATGGCAATACAATAAGGCCAAAGAAAAAGAGTCAGCAGTAAAATGAATAATAATAACAAAAAATGATAAACTTGTATGCTAGATCTCCATTACAACATACCAGTGAGTTAAGGTTTGATTTATGGTCTCTGATAACGAGGAAGTACCTTATAACATCAACAATTTATTTCTTGTTTAGCCCAAAATCACTCAAGGAATGCCCTCAGTGGGTTTAAACAGCCTCTGTTTTTTGACAGCCTTCAGCCTCAGCTCTCTATGAAGACAAGAAAAAACTCCCAAGTACCTTGTAGGTCAAAATGGAAGTAGTCTTGGCAATTCAGATAGAGGCCTCCTTATAGATAGAACATTAGAAACAATCTAGACGAGAACAGGCCATTCAGCCAACAAAGCTCGGCCAGTCCTCTCCATTTATTTCTTCCAAGAAAACATCAAGTCGAAGTTTTGAAAGTCCCTAACGTCTTACTGTCCACCACACTACTTGTTCTCTTATTCCAAGTGTCTATCGTTCTTTGTGTAAAGAAAACTTCCTAATGTTTGTGTGAAATTTACCCTTAACAAGTTTCCAACTGTGTCCCCTGTTCTTGATGAGCTCATTTTAAAATACAAGTCTCGATCCACTGTACTAATTCCTTCATAATTTTAAACACTTCAGTCAGGTCTCCTCTTAATCTTCTTTTGTTTAAACTGTAAAGGCTCAGCTCTTTAATCTTTCCTCATAATTCAACCCTGTAGACCTGGAATCAGCCTAGTCGCTCTTCTCTGGACCTTTTCTAGTGCTGTTATGTCCTTTTTAAATATATTAAAAATAGCAGCGCCCTAGCACTGACCCCTGCTGGTCACCACTCTTAACATCGCCAGTTCTGATGAGGTTCCTCGCACCATCACCCTCTGCTTCCTGTGTCTGAGCCAATTCTAAACCCATCTAAAAACATCACCCTGAACTCCCACTTCTTAACTTGATGCCCAACCTCTCATGCACCTTATCAATTGCTTTCTGAAAGTCCAGATAAATAATCTCATAAGCTCCAGTTTGATCAGATCCTTTGTTGCCTCCTCTTAGAATTCCAGCAGGTTAGTAAAACCGACCTCCCTCTTCTGAACCCACACTGACCGCTCCTAATAACTCCGTCCTTGTCAGGTGTTGCTCATCCTTGCTTATCCTTAATAATTCCTACCATTAATTTTTAATCTGAGCAGCACTTCCCTCTACAATTTGCAAATCCCCAGTACCTACTTAGTAGTCCCTGTTACCACTCTGATGCACTTGACCTCCTCCTCCTTGACTGTTCTTTTACTACTAAAATACTGAAAGAATCTCTTGGGGTCTTCTTTTAAGCTTATCTGCTCTATTCCTCTCCAACTGTCTTTTAGCCTCCCTGATATCCTTCTTAATGGTTGGCCTCTTGTTCTCATATGCTCTATGATTCACTTTGCAGTCATTAGTCTAATATGCCTTATAAAGCAGTTTTTTCCTTTGCAACTTCTTTTTTAAATCTTTATTAATCCACCGTGAGTTTTTTTAGTTTCCTATTAATTTTTTATTTATTAATTTTATTACAATCAATACATAGCAATCAAGTTTTTACAAAAAAAGAATTATGTTAAGAACAGATCGATCCCCACCCTGAGAGAGAGAGAGCAAGCCAAACGTGTAAAATTTAAGGCTTGTAAACATACTAAATTAATAAATTCTCTGTGCTTTATAAACTTATTTTAAAATATTACTGATTAGATCCTGCCATGTTTTGAAAAAAGTCTGTACAGATCCTCTAACTGAGTATTTGATTTTTTCCAATTTCAAATAATATAACACATCGGTTTCCCACTGACTTAAAGAGGAGAGTTTGGGTTCTTCCAGTTTATCAGAATAAGTCTGCGCCAATAGTGTAGTGAATGCAATCACGATTTGTTTGTCTTCTCCACTTTAAGCCCTCTGGAAGACCCTCAAACACAGCTGTTAATGGGTTAGGAGGGATTGTGAGTCCAAGGCTGTCTGAGAGGTAATTAAAATTTTTGTTCAGAATAATGTTAATTTGGTGCAGGCACAGAACATGTGACCCAGTGAGGCTGGGGCTTGGTGCAACGTTCGCAGGTTGGATCAGGCCCTGGAAACATTTTGAGAGTTTAGTTGAGACAGATGTGCTCGATATATAATTTTGAGTTGTATAATTGTATGCTTTGCACATATGGAGCTCAGTGAATTCTCTGCATTGCTACTTTCCACTCCTTTTCTGATATATTAATTGAGAGATTTTTTCCCAGTGTCCTCTTGGATCTTTGAAAGGAAGGGATTGTAAAATGATTTTATATATTGTAGAGATGGGTCTAATTCCTCAAATTGAGCAATATTTTTCCAGCGTGGATGAGGGTGCAAGATGAGGAAAATCTGGAAGGTTCTGTTTAACAAAGTTCCTGATTTGAAGATAGTGAAAGAAATTTGTAGCTGGAATGTTAAATTTGGAATGTAATTGTTCATAGGATGCAAAGACGTTGTCTATATAAAGATCTCTAAGCAAGTTAATTCCAAATTTTTCCAGATATTAAAACTGCATATGTTTGTGAAGGTTGAAAGAGGTGGTTCTCTTGCAGAGGTGCCACAGATAGAAGCTTCTCCGCCTTAAAATGCTTTCTACATTGGTTCCAGATTCTAAGTGAGTGGAGCACAATAGGGTTATTAGTGTATTGCCGATAACGCAGTGTTTATTGGAGCGCAGAGAGGAATACAAAGAAGTACTGCAGGATTTTACTTCTATTGCGGTCCAAGCCTGTGTATGTTCTTCTATTTGTGTCCAGGTTCTTATCCTGTATATTTGCCGCCCAGTAATAAAACTGGAAGTTAGGTAGAGCCATGCCGCCTTCTGCCTTTTGTCTTTGTAGGGTCGCTCTTTGATGCGTGGATGTTTTGAATTCCAAATAAATGAGGTTATTGTTGAATCTAATTGCTTAAAGAATTATTTATTAATGTATATTGGATTGTTTTGAATTTAAAAAGGAGCTTAGGAAGAATATTCATCTTAACAGTGTTAATTCTTCCAGCTAGTGTGAGATGAAGGGTTGACCATCTATGCAAGTCTTGTTTAATTTTTTCCATGCAGATGACGAAATTTTGTTGATAAAGAGCTTTATGTTTACTTGTGATGTTTACCCCGAGGTATTTAAACTGTTCTGCAATGATAAAAGGTAGGGTGTCTAATCTAATATTATATGCTTGAGAATTCACTGAAAGAGTACACTTTTATTCAGATTAATTCTGAGACCAGAGATCTTTTGAAATTCTGTGAGTGCTGCTAAGACTGCAGGCACAGAATTTTCTGGGTCCCATATATACAGTACCATGTCATCTGCATATAAGGAGATTTTCTGTTCCAGTCCTTCTCTGCTAATCCCCTTTATCTGATCAGTATTTCGACAATGTATTGCCAGTGGTTCAATGGCAATTGCAAACAGCAGTGGTGACAAGGGGCATCCTTGTCTTGTGCCACGTTCTAGTTTAAAGTAGTCTGAGCAAATGTTATTGATGCAAACTGAAGCTTCTGGGTTAGTATACAGTAATTTAATCCATGCACAAATGTTCGGCCAAACCCAAACTTCTCCAAAATAGTAAAAAGGTATTTCCATTCAATCATCCATCCATCCATCCATTTTTCTAGCCCGCTGAATCCAAATACAGGGTCACGGGGTCTGCTGGAGCCAATCCCAGCCAACACAGGGCACAAGGCAGGAACTAACTCTGGCAGGGTGCCAACCCACTGCAGGACACACACAAACACACCCACACACCAAGCACACACTAGGGCCAATTTAGAATCGCCAATCCACCTAACCTGCATGTCTTTGGATTGTGGGAGGAAACCGAGCGCTCGGAGAAACCCACGCGAGACACGGGAGAACATGCAACTCATGAGAGGACCCGGAAGCTTAACCGGCCTCTAACATGCAGGCAGCAGCGCTACCACTGCGCCACCGCTCGCCTCCATTCAATCATGTCGAATGCTTTTTCTGCATCCAATGATAATAATATTTCTGGGGTGTTTGATTTAGTTGGTGAGTATATTACATTAAACAGGCGTCGAAGATTTGAAGATAAGTGTCGGCCCCTAATAAATCCAGTTTTGTCTTGTGATATTACGAGGGAGCACTTTCTCCATCCTTCTAGCTATGATTTTAGAGAGTATTTTAACGTCGTTATTCAGAAGTGAAATTGGTCTGTATGATGCACATTGTAATAAGTCCTTATTTTGTTTTGGAAAGACAGTGATTAGTGCTTGGCTTAAAGGTTTGTGGAAGAGATTGGTTATCTCTGGCTTCTGTAAATGTTGCTAATAGGAGGGAGCTAGCTGAGCGAGAATTTCTTGTAAAACTCTGCAGGGTAGCCGTCAGGGCCTGCTGCTTTTCCACCTTGGAGTGACTTTATAGCATCCAGTAATTCTGATAATGCCAGAGGTTTATCAAGTTCCTCCACACTAAAAGCGTCAATTTGTGGTATCTGTAATGTATCCAGAAATGCATTAGATTGTATATTGTCTTCTTTAAACTCAGTAGTATATAGGGATTTATAGTAGTCTCTAAAAGTGTACATTATATTTTTGTGTTCGATGATTTTATCTCCGTTCGTGTTAGTGATTACCGAGATTGCGTTGCGTACATCTTGCTTGTGAATTTGTTGCGCTAAAAGCTTATTAGCTTTCTCCATGTTCATAATAATGATGTCTGGATTTGTAAATTAGTTGTTCAGTTTCTTTAGTTGTCAAGAGGTTTAATTCTGAATGTAGAGCCTGCCTCCTCTTATGTAGAGTCTCGCTTGGTAGTCTGGCATGTTCTTCATCTATTTTAGTAATTTCGCTTTTTATCTCTGCTACTTTCTTCGCTTCGGATTTATTTCTGTGGGAAAGATATGAGATAATCTGTCCTCTTAAGAAGGCCTTAAGAGTTTCCCAGAGTATTCCTGCAGAGATCTCAGGGGATGTATTTGTCTCTAGAAAGAATTTGATTTGTTTGGATATAAATTCAGTACAATTCTCGTCAGCTAATAGAAGCGGTTGAGGCCATCTGCGGGTGAGTGTATGGGGCTTAGTAATTTCAGCTCCAAGATCATCGGAGCATGGTCTGAAATAACAATAGTTATTATCTATAAAGAAGTAATCAATCCTTGAGTAGCAATGATGTACTGGTGAGTAGAAAGAATATGTTCTTGAATTTGGGTTTAAAAACCTCCAGGGATCTGATAAGTTGTGATCAGTTATAAACTTTGTAATTATCTTTGCGTGTTAGTTGCCGCCCCTGTGGAGGAAGTCTTATCTAAAAGTGGATTTAAACACAATTAAAGTCCCCAGCCATTATAAGTTTATGAGTGTTCAGATTGGGAATGGATGCAAATAAATTTTGTATAAATTCCTTATCATCAACATTAGGTGCATAAACATTTATCAAAATCATTTTACAGTTAGATAAGTCTCCCATGACCATTACATATCTCCCTTCAGGATCCAATACTACATCTGATGCTACAAATGGTACTGTTCTATGTATGAGAATTCCCACCCTCTAGTTTTCTTTGTAAAACTAGAATGGAACATTTGGCCAGTCCAGTCTTTTGCAGCCGGAACTGATCCTTACTTAGTAAGTGGGTTTCCTGTAAAAATACTATTTTAGCATTTAGACCTGTTAGGTGAGAAAGTACTTTCTTTCTCTTTAATTCGTGATTCAGGCCTTTAACATTCCAGCTTACGAAGTTAACTGTCCCATCATGGAGACACTGATTCTGAGTTTTTGATGTCATTTTATAGTCTTAACTGGAAGTGAAATAGTTTAGGTCTTAATTTCCTATTCCCCAAGAGTTGTTGCCATGCAGCTTATTATTACGTTGATAGTTATAATTATAAAGATTGAGATGATAGATTAGGTATAGATCAAGCCTGCTCTCTTTCTCTTCCCCCCTTAACCCCCACCCTCCCTTTTTGCCTCCCCAGGTGAGGCTAAAACCCACTTCACGCAGTCCCAGTCCTCTGACATACCCAGAGACAGAGCACGTCCAAAGCACATCAAGCCCCCATGCAGTGGCGCTTTAGGTTAAAAGATAGAGATATCTGTTACCAATATAGTCTTTAAAAGAGAAAAAAAAAAAAAAAAAAGAATTTTGCACTTAATATATATATATATATATCTTCAGCAATTTTAGTGCATTAAGATGATACCCCCAGATAATAAACCCAGGTGATGGTGTTAAAGATGTGTCCAAAATAAGCATAACAAGTCTTAATGCAGTAATAGCAATAACAGTAAACCAAGGGTATGATATTGAACAGTCTCATTTAGGGTACACATGAAATAATTAGAAAAGAAAAAGAAAAAAAAAGGAGGAAAACGTAATTAAGCACAATAAAACATAAACATTTAGCGCCCTAGTAATACTAAGTAATAATAATAATAAGTAAGTAATAATAAGAATATGAGAATATATGCTGATAAAAAAACCCGTATTTTAAAACAAATAGATCAGACAGTAGATTATTAATCCTAGCTTTATCATTTACCGCCATGACTCACAATTATGTATCAGAATAGTCCCGGGATCAGCTTTCTTAATTCATTTTCTGCTTCTTCCTTGCTAGCGAAGACATAGAAATGACCCTGCCATTCCACTTTCAGTTTTGCCGGATACAGGAGGCTGTATTTGACACTGGCTTGCCGTACCGCTGTTTAATATTATAGAAGGCTGCGCTTAATAGCTGTTGCTGGAGAGAAGTCAGGGAAGATACGAATGTGGCTATTTTCATATATAATATCTTCCTTTTTTCTGAGGAGTGCCATCACCTCTAACTTAAATGATAATCGTTCAAAACGAACTATAAAAGATCTTGGTCGGGGTCTGACGGTGTTTGATCCACGTACGCGGTAAGCCGCTGCTATCTCAGATTCTGCTTTAAAGTCGCCCCCGATTATTTTAGAAAAAAGTTCAGTTGCGAATTTCACAGGGTTTGAACTTTCTCGATTCTCCGGCAGGCCTTCAATTCTGACATTATACCTTCTACTCCCATCTTCTAAAGCAGCCAGTCTGTCTCCAAGTTTTTCTCCGAGTTTTTTACATTCCGAACTGACATTTACTGCTCTTTCCTCGCACTGGCAGCTAATGTTCGCCATTTCGATCCGATTCGTGAATGTCTCCTTAAGATGCTCCAATTGATCAGCAAGCGTGCTCAGTTTAACCGAGTTTTTCTCAATGCGCTCTTCAATTTTACCCAGCACCTGTCGAAGTTCAAGTTGTACCTCTTGACGCAGCCTTTCATTTGCCTGTTGGAATTCCTGTCGCAGCCTTTCATTGCCTGTTGGATTTCCTGTCGCAGCCATTCATTGGCCTGTTTCATCTCCTGTTTCAGTCTCTCATGTGCCTTTGCCGTTGCTTTCTCATTAGCCTTCTCGCTTTTCTTTATATCTTGCGTGAGCTCAGCGAGCAACACTTTCAGTTCAGATAGCTCAATTGTGCCTTCTTGTACCGTAGATGAAGCAGCAGACTTTGCTGAAGCCGGTGTCCCGCTGCTCCAGTCCCGCGTAATTGCGTAACTGAAGCCGCGGACCTCCGGCCTTTTCCAGTTTCAGGTAATCCTCTCCAATCGGCGAGCTATCCACATCTGCACTCACGATCGCACCTTCGCTTTTTCGCTCTCAGCCGGCGACGATGTAGCGGACCGTGGTCCCGAGGAGTCTGTACTTTCGCCCATCTGATCCAGGTCTGTCTCTGAGAGGCGTATCTCGAACTAGGGCTTGCTGATCAGCTTGGATGTAGCTTTAGTCTTCGATTCTTTGGCCCCCCTTCTTGTTGGCCATGTTTATATGTGTTTACATATACTGTAGCAGTCCCTCTCGGGTTGAATAAATACAGGATATCTCAGAATAATAAGCAAATAATATGAAAAATAGCACCACTGCTAGCGGAGCTCCACTTCAGACGTCCATCTCTCGAATCGCACAAGACCAACTGTTTCCTATTAATTCTTTTTAAATCTTTTGTATGTCATTTGTTCCAACACAGACAATGACAACTGGATCCACCCCCGCTCTGGCCAAGAGCCTATCCACCCTTCCAGGAGGTCTCCCACCTGAGCTCTCGGAAGACAGCACACCATGCGAGACTCTCTCTCTGGAGCACACCTGTGCTTCAATCCCCTAATGAATCCCCAACTATCACTACTCTCTTTTTTGGGAACTGGTTTTGAGGTGGTCCATTGGGGCTCCTCTTCCCTGCCTACCACCTCAGAATTATCAGAGACACCCGTCCAGCTCCACAAGGACATGATAGCGGTTTGACACTTCTAATTCTGGGGTTGATGCCCCAGGACAGTTTACACCTTTACCTTACCTTGTGACCGTGACCCACCTATTTCTACCTGTATGGTCTGGAATCTCCTCCAGCGCCACCTTGGGGTACACTATCTCTCTAAAGGGACACCTGGGCCAAGTCTGCCATTTCTCTATTACAAGCGCAGGTCAGCTAACTGCTCCTCCAGTTCAGCGACCCTGAGCTCGAGGTTGGGCAAGCAATCGGTATCAAAAATGGGTAAATACAACACACAAAACAAAACACAAGTGATCCTCTATTTTGGGATCCATTTTTGTGTATGCTTTGTGCAGTTAGTAATTTAGGGAGAGTGTAATGAGATTTAGGCGGGCTCTTCAGATAACCTCAAGGCAATTTACTGAATTCTAACTTCAGGCTTTAATGGAATGCCTTACATCTCAAAAAAGGGTACATTTAATTACATCAGACAAAGATATTATATTGTTGGCTCTGAGACTTAGAAAATGAGATTTGTTTTCCACTATTTCAGCATGCAAAACTACAGCTGGTGGCGAGCTACACAACCTTGCGTCGGAGAGCCTGTCAAACTTACTAACTGCAGTTGCTACAGTTTGTCGCATCAAGGAAGTCAGATTATACAGATAGAAATTACAGGGGATTGTGGATTACACAATTTCTCAGATAGTTTAAAACTTCCAAAGTATTGGAAGCTCCACGTACTTTGACAGTTTATATGTTATCTGACAGTGCTGGTGACTGTATAAAATGTATTCTAGGTACAGTGATACCTTGAGATACGAAGTTTAATTGCTCCGCTGCGACCTGCCTCGTAAGTCAAAATGCTCGTATCTCCAAATCAATTTCGCCATTGAAATTAATTGAAATGAAATTAATTCGTGCCAACCCCAAAAACCACACAATTTTTTGTTAAATATTTTTCAACATAAGAAAATGTATTTATAATGAACAAATATTGTATACAAACAAAATAAAACCTAATACATAAAGAGAATCTAAAGAAATAAACAAATGTTGGCGAAGCCGATTAAGCGTATTACAATGCTTTTTCTTTCGCTACGCTTTTGCTTAATTTAATTTTTCTTCTTCACTAGTTTTTTTTTTCTTTTCTGCCACGCTTTCGTCACTTTCATTACGCAGGGGCATTTTACTAGAAACCTGTCCAAGGAGCTTTCTTTAGTCCTCCCCTTTAGCATGTTTCTGATATAGTTACGCAAGTGTCATTAAATAGCGCCACTGCGTGATCAGCTGCAACTTTTCAGAGTGTTTCTTTTCTTTAAAGTTCAAACTTTTCCCACATTGCAAACACTTCCTTTATCTCACTTTAAGTGATAACCTCCTCCTTGATACCAATCTCCTGCAGAACTGCCGTATGTTGCCACGTCTGTTATTCCGTTGACTCCTCTGTCATCAGTTCCTCGAAATGTGTGGTAAGCTCTTTGATGGCTCGTATTTTGAATTTTGGCTCGTAACTCAAGGCAAAAAATCGACTTAGTGATGGCTCGTATCTCAAAAAACTCGTACGTTGGGGCACTCGTATCTCAAGGTACCACTGTATTTGAGTTCAGTCGCAGTCTTGGTCGACCTTTATTTTGTCTCATTCTGCTATCTCACCAAAAACATGAAATGTTGGATACACAAGCTCTTTTCTGTTTGTGTTACCAACCTCAAGCCCTAGGGGAACCTGGGCCAGGTACAAGCCACTGTAGTTACAGGGTGTAGCCACAGCCATAGGGTGAAAGGCATAAAGAGACAGGCAGCAGATCCGAGGTCAGACCATACTTCTCTGTTCTGCTTTATTCTCCTTTTACCAGAAATATATATATGCTTCAGTTTCTGCATAAATCAACAAGACAATCCAGTGAAACAATGGTGCAAGCCAATTTCCTCCTCTAGAACAAATAATGTAAACACATTTACTTTGGTTCAACAATGAGTATTGTGGCCAGCTATCAAAAAGTACTTGATTAGAAACCAATGTCCCCAGAACTCATTAATTTTCCAAGGAGGCAGACAGTTCTATTTATCACCACATTGTGTATAGATGAGATACTTAATCAAAGCAGGTGACAGATAACCATCAACAATAACCTGGAGCAGAATCTTCTGCCTTATCTTTAGTACACTGGTTTTACAGCCCATTACACTAAAGCAACACACAGAAATGTCATTTTCTTTAGAATACTGAATTCCAGCCCATTACACTTGAATGGAACAAACTCACCATTTACAAAGGAGTACTGTACGAACAAGTAGGAAAAAATTAACTTGTTTTGCCAAATAAGCTGGAAATCAGTTGTCCTTAAAGCCTCCATGATGATATGGGACATATCGATCTGACAAGGTGATTCATCTAGCCAGAGAAAGATTTATTGGCCTTATATGCAACGCAGAGGTTGAAGATTATGTAATTCGACAATGCGCCTGCATCAAGCAGAAGCACCCTAGTCACCCAGACAGAGCACCCATGGGCTCTATTACTACAAGCGAACCTTTGAACTGCTCTCTCTGGACTTTCTGCATCTTGAGCCAAGTAAAGGAGGTTATGAGTATGTTCTGGTCCTGATGGATCACTTCACTCGCTTTGCACAAGCATATGCCATCAAAACAAATCTGGAAAAACCATAGCTGAGAAGATTTTCCAAGACTTTATCCCCGTTTGGCTACCCTGCAAAGAGAAAAGTCAAAATGGAGTGATTACCACAACTTGTGCATGCATACAATTGTATATGACACGAATCAACTGGCTATTCACCATTTTTCCTCTTGTATGGCAGAGCTCCAAGATTTCCTATCAATTTGTTGTTTAATCTTACAACTGACAATGAGGAAACAGACAGCCAGTACTTTGTAAAAAAATGGGCAACCAAGATGAAAGAAGCTTACCAGATTGCTGCAGATAACAGTCGGAAAGCATTGGCCAAGGGTAAAGCAGTATTATGACCGTACAGTGAGGGCACTATTCTTCAACCAAGTGACAGAGTCTTAGTCAGAAACCTATCTGAGAGAAGGCTCAAGAAAACTCTGTGACTACTGGGAAAAAGAGGTATGTAATATTATGGAGCGATTTAAAGACAGCCCAGCGGATACTACAGTACACGCAACCTCCTGCTGCCTGTCAATGACTTACCTCTTGAAAAAGACACTAAATCGAACACGGTGAAAAGGAAAATGCAAAGACCAGCAAGAACAAGTAGTGGGACACCAGACTCAGCGTCTGATCACTCTGATGAGGAAGCTGAAACCTCATATGGCCCTGTCACTTGCCTTACTTTCCTGCACATGTCAGATCTGAGATAATAGAATCTGAGTCACGCTCCAGGCTCAGAGCCAAGGCCCGAGTTCTACCCTGAACCACGAGAACAACGACAACCTGACAGAAATCCTTCCAAGGAACATCAAGGGAACAAGGACTGGAAATGGAGACCAGTGTTGCTGAACCCCAGGTGGGAACATTAATGAAGCAGTGGAACCCACAAATGGTCAAGAAGATCTAGAACAAAACACCAGAGTGACATAGAAGGGACACTTTAAGAAGATCGGCTCCACTGTCAGACCCAGAGTAGTATTCACATACCACAGACTGGGGCAGCCATCATACCAGCCTTGGAATCCTGGTGTCCATGCAGTTATACAGAATCCTATGTGTCTGTTGCCAAGCCACACAATAGTGTATCCAGCATACCCAGGATTTGATTATTACCTAAGACCACTGATTGAGACATAATAGACACTGAACCAAAGGCTGAGCCTTTGCAGCAAGATGTCAGGAGACATCACAAAAAAGTAGGGGAGAGTGTAATGGGCTAGAACTCAGTATTATAAAGGAAATAACATTTCGGTGTGTTGCTTAGTGTAATGGACAATAAACTAGCATTTTAAAGAAAAGGAAGAAAATTCTGCTCCAGGTTATTGTTGATGGTTATCTGTCACCTGCTTTGATTAAGTATCTCATCGACACACAATGTGGTGATAACAGAACTGTCTGCTTCCTTTGAAAATTAACGAGTTCTGAGGACATTGGTTTCTAATCAAGTACTTTTTGATAGCTGGCCACAATACCATTGCTGAACCAAAGTAAATGTGTTTACATTATTTGTTCTAGAGGAGGAAATTGGCTTGCACCATTGTTTCACTGATTGCCATGTTGATCTATGCAGAAACTGAAGCATATATTGTCACACGGCAACTAGGAAGACGTTATGGACCAAGCAAAAGTAATTCCACGCCAGGCCAGGGGTGACAGGGTGCACTAAACCTTCTCCTGTTATCTCTACAGACCAGCGCGGAAAACCTGTCTGATTTAAAACAGATGCGTCACTTCTGGTTCCGCGCCTAGAAGAATATCACTTCCATTACCTACTCTAACTAATGAAGAACATCACTTCCGGTTCCCTTACATCACTTCCTTTTGCAATCCCTTAAAACCGCCATCTTGACAAACCATCATCAGTTCTGTTTTGGACTCGTATAGAGAACATCTCTGTATTTATCAAGATTTTTTGCAGCCAGGAATAATATACGGATGGCTGCCCCAAACCTTTTAAGTGTGTCAGTCTATTCCTTTTACAATATATATTTCTGGTAAAAGGAGAATAAAGCAGAACAGAGAAGTCTGGTCTGACTCAGGAATGCTGCCTGTCTCTTTTATGCTTTTCACCATATGGCTGTGGTTACACCCTGTAGCTACAGTGACTTGTACCTGGCCTAGGTTTCCCTAGACCATGAGGCGTAACATATGCTTTATGCAGTTAGTAATTTGTAAAGTTTGCAGACAAGACCAAAAATATTTGGGGGCCAACCAGGCAAAACCATGTTTAATTTAATTCCAAACAAAGAAAAAGTTTCTAAGCCAAATGAGTACTGCATGGCAGTAGGCAAGCTGTTGCTCCTCGTTGTCCTGACATTTAGTGCTAAGATTCCCTTACTCTTTGTAAAATGTGGACGCATCTCATGATTGATTGAGTGATTTGCTAAAGGAGCAGGCATCCAATAGTCCAAATGAATTAATCAACTGAAAGGGAAACCATTTCAAGAAAACAATTCAAAATAAATCATAACCCACAACACCATAAATTCAAAGAACTAAATAACAATTAAAAAAGCAAACTAACACATCAAAAGTTTATGTAAAGTATGATTAGATTGATCGGTGGGCTGACGCCCTGCCGGGGTTTGTTTTTCTTGCCTTGCGCCCTGTATTGGCTGGGATTGGCTCAGCAGACCCCTGACCCTGTGGTTTAGGATATAATGGGTTAGATAATGGATGGATGAATAATTGATTGAATAGCAACAAACACAAATAGAGAAAGAAAATTATTCAAAAGAAATAATTTATTTTTTATTTGTGATGGTGTGGCTTTTATTTTTAGAATTTTTTTGCAGTGTCTCCCTGGCCTCTAAAAATAATCGAAACTCCGTTTGGAGGGTTTAAAAGTCAAAGTATCTTATTGAAGTGACATTGGGTTTTGAATCTGATGCATTTTAATAGTGTTAAACATTAAATATCACCTCCCACAGCATCACCTTGTTTTCATTATGGGCGCCACTCTTTTTAACGAATCATAACTCGAGACATATTCATGGGTTTCCAGGTAAACATCTCCTGGAAGTTCCGTCAAATGAATCTGTGTGCTTAAATGGGAGTTTTAAACAACGGAATCAGTTGACACCACTCTTAACATCGGCCAGTTCTGATGAGGTTCCTCACACCCTCACCCTCTGCTTCCTGTGTCTGAGCCAATTCTGCACCCATCTAAAAACATCACTCTGAACTGCCACTTCTTTTAGTTTGATGTCCACCCTCTCATGTGGCACCTCATCAAATGCTTTCTGCCAGTCCACATCAACAATCTCATATCCTTCACTTTGATCGTATCCTTTTTGTTGCCTCTCAGAGAATTCCAGCCTGTTAGTAAAACACGACCTCCCTCTTCTGACCCCACACTGACTGTCCTGTCCTTGCCAGGTGTTGCTCAATCGTATCCTTAATAATTCTTTCCATTAATTTTCTTTGATGCACATAAAGCTTACTGGTCTATAGTTGCTTGGATCTGCCTGGTCACCCTTTTATATAATGGATCATATTTGCCATTTTTATCCCTGCGAGGGTTATAAACTGTTTCATAACCTGGCAGAACTGGTTTGGATGCAACAGAACCTTCTGCCAAATGGAAGTGGGACCAAGAGACCAAGGTAGTGGTGGTCCTCCAATGATAAGCTTTGTAATGCATTGCTTTATAAACACCTCTTTATTGGGGGCAAGGTTCCCAATGATCATTTCTCAGTCCTGTTGTAGAACTGCACGGTGAGAGATGCTGCAGTTCCTGAACAGACAGTGATGCAGCTATTCAGAACACTCCTGGTGGTCTCATGTCCTGGCTATGTTTGCTAAATCTTGTCTTTCAGGTTTTGACCTTGGCTAGTCAATTTTTACAATACATGCCCTGTATGATCAATACAATGCTTATAAACACAAGCGAACAAACAGCACATGAACATAAGTGCGTGCATTTAGCATATAAAGGCAACCAACACAGTATGAAGTGCAAGAACATTTTCACGCAAATACAGTGCATCCGGAAAGTATTCACAGCGCATCACTTTTTCCACATTTTGTTATGTTACAGCCTTATTCCAAAATGGATTAAATTCTTTTTTTTCCTCAGAATTCTACACACAACACCCCATAATGACAACGTGAAAAAGTTCGCTTGAGATTTTTGCAAATTTATTAAAATAAAAAACTGAGAAATCCATGTCCATAAGTATTCACAGCCTTTGCTCAATACTTTGTCGATGCCCTTTGGCAGCAATTCAACCTCAAGTCTTCTTGAATATGATGCCACAAGCTTGGCACACCTAACCTTGGCCAGTTTCGCCATTCCTCTTTGCAGCACCTCTCAAGCTCCATCAGGTTGGATGGGAAGCGTCGGTGCACAGCCATTTAAGATCTCTCCAGAGATGTTCAATCAGATTCAAGTCTGGGCTCTGGCTGGGCCACTCAAGGACATTCACAGCATTGTCCTGAAGCCACTCCTTTGATATCTTGGCTGTGTGCTTAGGGTCGTTGTCCTGCTGAAAGATGAACCGTCGCCCAGTCTGAGGTCAAGAGCGCTCTGGAGCAGGTTTTCATCCAGGATGTCTCTGTACATTGCTGCAGTCATCTTTCCCTTTTATCCTGACTAGTCTTCCAGTTCCTGATGCTGCCACCACCATGCTTCACTGTAGGGATGGTATTGGCCTGGTGATGTGCGGTGCCTGATTTCCTCAAGCGTGGCGCCTGGCATTCACACCAAAGAGTTCAATCTTTGTCTCATCATTTTGTTTCTCATGATCTGAGAGTCCTTCAGGTGCCTTTTGTCAAACTCCTGGTGGGCTGCCATGTGCCTTTTACTAAGGAGTGGCTTCCGTCTGGCCACTCTACCATACAGGCCTGATTGGTGGATTGCTGCAGAGATGGTTGTCCTTCTGGAAGGTTCTCCTCTCTCCACAGAGGACCTCTGGACCTCTGACAGAGTGACCATTGGGTTCTTGGTCACCTCCCTGACTAAGGCCCTTCTCCCCCGATCGCTTAGTTTAGATGGCCGGCCAGCTCTAGGAAGAGTCCTGGTGGTTTGATCTTCTTCCACTTACAGATGATGGAGGCCACTGTGCTCATTGGGACCTTCAAAGCAGCAGAAATTTTCTGTAACTTTCTCCAGATTTGTGCCTCAAGACAATCCTGTCTCGAGGTCTACAGACAATTCCTTTGACTTCATGCTTGGTTTGTGCTCTGACATGAACTGTCAACTGTGTGACCTTCTATAGACAGGTGTGTGCCTTTCCAGATCATGTCACATCAACTGAATTTACCACACGTGGACTCCAGTGAAGCTGCAGAAACATCTCAAGGATGATCAGGGGAAACAGGATGCACCTGAGCTCAATTTGGAGCTTCATGGCAAAGGCTGTGAATACTTATGTACATGGGATTTCTCGGTTTTTGTTTTTAATAAATTTGCAAAAACCTCAAGTAAACTTTTCATGTTGTCATTATGGGTGTTGTGCGTAGAATTCTGAGGAAGAAAATGAATTTAATCCATTTTGGAATAAAAGCTGTAACATAACAAAATGTGGAAAAGTGATGAAGCGCTGTGAATACTTTCTGGTTGCACTGTACTTGGTGAACTTCAGTCCACCATAATGGATGTTAGTACTGCTGCACAAGCTTCCTCCAGATACCACATGATGTCACAAAGGTAGTCAGTGCCTTTCAGGAGAACCACCAAAAAGGAGCCAAAGTCTATAAATCTCCAAAGAGAGTGGGTAAACTGTAACCCTTGATTTAAAGATTTAAAGAAGACAACAACAAAATATAGTCCCCTAACATGAAACTCAAATCTGAAAAAACAAATTAAATCCAAATTCAAATACCAAAGACAAAGAGCCAAACGTCCAAAATCAGAGGTCAAAAATGGATACTTAGAACATTAAAGAAGAACAAAGAGACTCAAAAACGATGACCCATGGGCTAATGCAGTCCACCAAAAGTGCTGAGGCCTCACTGTGTTATGTACATTAAGTCATTATACCAGTTCTGCTTTGTTCTCTGTGTTTTAACAAATCTGCATTTCTATGTGGACCAGTTCAGTATTTAGTCACTCGTATCATCTGCACTTGCATTTTAACTGAGCATTGGTCACAGTGCTTTATACAGAGTGATGTACAAAATAAGATGTTGTTAAGTGTGTATTGATTTACCTCATTTATTCTTTTAGTGTGTCACTTTTCATTCTTATTCTTGACTAATTTTCCAATTTGTATTTTTCTTACAACTTATTTTTTGCTGTTTTGTGAAACACTCTGATGAGCATTCTTTATATGAAAATGTCCGTTAGAAATAAATGTTGCTGTTGTGTTGAGCTTATAAACCAGCAGTGTCATTGGAGCCCCGACCCTTTGGATTCAATACACAGAGCAGAAGATACATAACAAACTGAATTGCCAAATATTACAAGAACACAATAATTTTTAAAATCAAAAACATTATATGAAATTAGACTGAACAAAATTAATCAACAACAGAAAATAAACATTTAAAAACTAAGAATATGTTATGAATTGTTTATTTAAAAAATTCTCTGCAATTGTTACTGTCTTTGGATATATTAGGTCCCTTCATAATTTCTGTCTCTAATTTTCACCTCATTTTGGAGTTGTTTGTTTTATGTTTCATTTTCTTGCAGTGCATTGCTCTTTTATTGTGAATTATGGTGAACATTTCATGATGAGCACTCAAGTGTGGACAAGCATAAATTATGTGGTACATTTCTGTGTAACTAATTGGAAATAACCAGGAGAAAATGCTTGTGAATAACAGTAGATATGTGTTTGTGTGTCTGCGGGCTGCACCCTCGTCTCTTATTAATCTGTCCTTTTCTTTCCAGTTCAATCCCAAAGCACCAATTTCAGATAAATTCAAATGCTACAGAGAGAAGCCCACACTGGCTGAAAGGTGCACTGCATTGTCTATGTTGTGGAAGCAAGCAAAGTCAGCCTCATTAGTCAAGTTCTGTTGCAGAAGTTTAAGTTCGTCCAGTCCAACATGAACAACAGGGTGAGTAACTGCAGCCTGGCAGAGCCTGATGGGACATTAATCAGGAACGAGACAAATGAGCCCATGAGAGGAGTAGATGACCTTCCAGTAGATTAAGTGAACACGGCCATTCTCTACTGCCCTCCAGTGACCAGAGCTACTCGAGTAGCAATCAGGTTGTTCCTTCCATTGTGTGTAACAATAGTCTGGTATTGGGATACTTTGTGTTATAAATGAAGTGATGTGACCAGCACATGCATGTTGTTTCATCGCTTTGGTTATTATGCAAAACACTTATTATGATGATCCCATGAATGTGTTTATATAAAAAACCTAACTGATGGGTTGTCTCTGGTGGTCCTTTGTTTTACTTAAGCTGAGCAGCAGGACTGTGCAATTGGACTCTGATTCTCTGATTTAATAAGCTGGACGACAACAGCCACTTTTAAGGTGTTCATTCACTAATAAAACCCACTGATACGGCAACTGCAAAGTAATTTGGTTTTAAATGTACTATTTTACAAGCCGAGAGATGACTGTTTACAATGGTAGCTCAGGTGGACCTGCTGCTTGGTTCAGCGACGGGCCATTTCAGAATGGCATCAACTTTGGAGCACTGTGGCCTTACGGTACCCCACCCACCAGGTAGCCTAAATATTTGGCTTCGCTTAACAAAGAAGCATTTCTTGGGATTAATCCAGAGCCCGGCCTCACTAAGTGTCCGTAATACCACCCGGACATGCTGTAGGTGTTCCCTCCATGTGCTGGAATAGATGACCATGTCATCCAGGTAGGCAGCACTGTATGAGTTATGAGGCCCGGAGCACTTTGTCCACCAGATGCTGGAAGGTTGCTGGAGCCCCGTGTAAC
Organism: Polypterus senegalus; assembly: GCF_016835505.1. Taxonomy (NCBI): domain Eukaryota; kingdom Metazoa; phylum Chordata; class Cladistia; order Polypteriformes; family Polypteridae; genus Polypterus; species Polypterus senegalus. The sequence continues at coordinate 143,103,833 of NC_053167.1, read as the reverse complement.
CCAAATGGAAGGACACGATACTGCCAGTGTCCGCTAGGGTACTAAACATGTTTTTTTCTTTGCGGAGTCCGTTAAAGGAACCTGCCAGTACCCTTTGTCATGTCAGTGTGGTCAAATATTGAGCCTGTCCAAGCCTCTCGAGGAGATTAGCCCACGCATGGCATTGGATAGGCATCAAATTGGGAGACTTGATAAAGCTGGCGGAAGTCATTGCAGAACCTCCAACTCCGTCAGGCTTACCACGAGCACAATGGGGCTGGACCAGGGACTATAACTTTCCTCAATCACACCTAGTTCCAGCATGCGCTTGATCTCAAGCTCCACTTCAGCCCTTTTGCCTTAGGAAGACAATGCAGGCGTTCTCGGACAACAACCCGGGCTCTGTCACAATGTTGTGCTCAATCAGAGAGTCCTTCCGAGACTGACTACCTCCCGAGCGGTCCGGATAACTGTTTCCAGCTCCTGCCGTTGTCTGGGACTTAAGTCTGTACCAAAGTTAAGGCTGTGTGTGTGGCGAAGAGTGGCCGGGGGCTGGCGGAGGAGGGATCGGGGTCCCTGTCCTTCCACGGTTTCAGCAGGTTCACATGATAAACCGCTCCTTTGGCCGGCGATTGGGTTGACTCACCAAATAGTGACCAGTCCCTTCCTCTCCTTAACCGTAGGGGCCTTGCCAATGGGCAAGCAACTTAGAGTGGGAGGTAGGCACTAGGACCATGACCCGATCTCGGGTGGAACTCCGAAGAGACGTGCAGCGGTTGTAGTAACGGCCTGTGCTGCTTGGCCTCTTCCATGTGACTTTTAAGGAGGCCAAATCTTTCCAAATCTATCGCATAACTGCGTGATATACTCTAATATGTTTGTAGAGGAAGAGCCTCTTCTTCCCATCCTTCTTTAGAATATCTAATATGCCCGAGGTTGTGCCCATACAGTAATTCAAAGGGGAGAACCCGTGGAGGCTTGTGGGACTTCCGATAGGCAAAAGGGCGAGGGAAGGAGCTGATCCCAGTTCCTTCCATCCTCGCTGACCACCTTACGCAGCATTTGTTTGAGAGTCTGATTAAACCTCTCTACTAATCCGTCGGTTTGAGGATGATACACCAGGTCTTTAAATGCTTTATTTTCAGTAACTGGCAGTCTCCTTGAACATCTCTGAGGTGAAAGGGTCCCCTGTCCATCAAGACTTCCTTGGGGATACCCACGCCAAAGACCCTAGTAATTCCGTGCGATGGCTTTAGAGGTAGCTGAGCAACAGAACAGCTTCGGGGTATTTTGTAGCATAATCCACGAGGACTAAAATGTACTTGTGTCCTCAGGCTGAGGGCTCTAGGGGTCCGACCAAATCGACCCCAATTCTGTGGAAGGGAATGTCAATTAAGGTATAGGAATGAGAGGAGCACAGTCCCTTCTAGGAATTTGTCGCAGTTGACACTCCGGGCAGGAGCGCAAAAGCGGCGAACCTCCTCATTGATCCCAGGCCAGTAGAAATGGAGCTTGATCCGCTACAGAGTTTTCGGTGCTCAAGTGACCACCTAGGAGGTGGCGTGTGCTAGCTAGCAGACCTGCGGCTGGAAGGTACGCGGAATTAGCAGTTGCTTTCTCTCCTGCCCATCATGCATTACTACACGATAAAGAAGGTCGTTGTCTAAAACAAAGTGAGGGCCCTGTGGCATCGGCTGATTAGTGTGCTGGCCATTGACAAGGACCACTGCATTTTTAGCAAACTTCAAAGAGTCGTCATTCCATTGCTCCTTCTAAAAGAAGCCGGCGTCTCTTTAAGTGGAACCGCAACAAGGAGAGGGTCAGCGTCGACCTCAAGGGCGTGGTTTCCTCCGTTCCATCTCGGCGTCGGTGGATGGCGTATCCAGCCGCGTCACTCGTCACTCAGGGAAGCTGCCGTCTCTCTGCCGGCTGATTACACGGCGTGGAGGCAGCCTGAGACGGCTCATTCCCGTCTATAACGAGGCCCAAAGTAATCCTGGGAGTGGTATGTGTCTCACGCTTTTAATTTCAGGCCAGTCTTGCCCCAATATCACGGGTGTGGAGGATCAGGAGGATTGCCACGGTTAATTTCGAACTGATCCCCTTAGCTGATGACACAAGCAGAAGTCCTGTACCAGCGGGTTTCCCGTGGACACAGGTTATACCAGCCTTAAATTTCAACCACTGTTGCAGTAGCACAAATCGGGCAACAATGGAAATGTTGCTGCCGGTATCGAATAGAGCAGGCGTTTTATACCGTTAATGATCACGCACCTGTGTGTGGGACCGCCAACGGGTTTATCAGAGCACACCAACTGCTCCTCCCCCTCCACCTGTATTCCACCTTCTTCCCAAGCGGTTTTGCCTGCAGCCTCGGGACACCGGCACAAGCTCTTTGTTGTACCTTGGGGGGTATTAGGTTTTGGGACATACCCCGGTTGAGTTTGGTTAAAGGGCGGTTCAGCTCCCCGAGATTGTGAGGCCATCCTTTGTCTTTCTACGAGCTCTATGGGCTCTGCCATGTTTTTAAATTCTCTACCCCAGACCGGCTGGGTGATGCCCGGGGGTAGTGTGTCTAGAAGCAGGTAGAAAGCCACCTGCTCTATTATTTGAGAGGGCTTCAGTTCCTGTGGCTGTAGCCACCCCTACTTTGCCCATAGGGACCAGGCTTGTTGAGGGTGGGCGCTCTGGGTCGAACCTCCAGCTTTTCAGGGTACTCACCTGCCAGTCTGGGGCACCCCTAGGTGGAAATCGGGGCTCTGGCTTTACAGGGAGGTGGGCACTCTCTCAAGAGATCATAAACAGCCCTCTTTGCCTCCCCTTCCGAAGCAGCCCAAGTCTGTGAGCTCCTCCCAGCACTCCCTGGCCTGTCTAGGTTGCCTAGTAGAGCATGCTGGGAGCAGAGCCTGTACCAGGCCACTACAAAACACGGGACACCTTCCCCGCCTAGAAACTCTGCCCGGTACACTCCCACCTGGATGGGTTGCAGGTCCTGTCCCCTTCTCTTCCAGGACTTCTCGATCCTGCTGACTACACAAATGTCACAAAGATGAGACATACTCAAGATGAAGGTTTGGGGCAGCCACCCGTATATTCTGGTATCCTGGCTGCAAAAGTCGTTATTTCTTACAGTAAACAGCACTGATGTGCATACCATAGAGTCCACAACAAGACTGAGGGGAAAAGGCAGGCTTTTAAAGGGGAAGACAGGAAGTGAGGTCATAAGGATCGGGCACGCGTGTTCATCAACCATTGGATCAAGCCGGACATGACATCAGAGGGCGGTGCTGGTAAGGTCTACTGCCATTGGCTCGGTACCAGAAGTAACGTCAAAAGAGCCAGGTGGAATCTCCCGGGAATGGTCTACAGGAAAAGGGAGAAAAGAGTCTCTCTGCCACATCCCGGCATGCCTCAGAGCTGCCTTCACTCAAGCCCTTTAGCTGCTTCCCATGCGCGTGTGTGGCAACAGACAAATGTGTGAAACACACAACAGCAAATCCAGCACCTTCACACGTAACACACAGGAAAAATATACAAATTATCCAGATCTCTGTGCTTATCTTATGGAAGACTGCACTTGTGAATAATCAAGACAGGCATGCAGGCAATTAAAACGGTGTGGATGGTGTCCCTAAAATATAAGAAAAATATAAGACTCACAAAATCACTTTGTGGAAAAAGAATCTCTATAGTCAGCTTAGATAATCCTGTAGAATTATGAACATCCCTCAACTCTTCCAAATAATCGGAGGTGGAGTCTGCTTTACTGAGATTCTGAAGTAAATGGTCTTCCTCCTGGAATCCAAACCGCGTCTCATTACGGTTTCCTTCATTTTGCTCGTGACATTTTCAGATCACAGCAAACACAAACGAAATAAACATCAGTGAAAGAGAGCTGCCTCAGTCCTGCCATGGGTTCGGAAACCAGAGACAACTGAGATGAATCTAATTAGACAAGAAAAGGAAATGGTGATCTAATAATAAATAATTATCTCATATTCGATTAAAAATCTTTAAGATTCCTTAAAGATTTGTCAGGGTCTTCTTCATTCTGTCATAAGGGATGTGAGAAACAGAAAGTACCTCCCAGAATTTCACGGACTCTCCTCTTTTTGTCCCACAGGGATTCCTCAGCTTGTGATAGTCACTAAGATAGACGATGCCTGTGCAGAAGTTGCAAATGACCTGACCAAAGTGTACCAAAGCCGCTACATTTATGAGAAGGTGAGTCAAAGTGACAGAGAGAGTGCAGCTATTCATGAGCCTTGATCAAGTGACAGTGACATTATTATAGTAAGGACAGTAATGCAGTGGTATCTGAACTTTCAGAAATTCTGAGTCATATCTCCAGGTTTCTTCTTTCTCTGAGTTGCCATCTTGTCCATGACCTCTGAACTTTCACATTTGTGCTGTGATGGAGTAACTGAGCCTGCCCAGTCAGGAGGGTGATGTCAGATCCAGACCTGACCATATACCTGGGCTGGTTGCATTTGAAATGGGGTCTCTTTTAGCTTCTCCACATGATACTTGGTATTTACTCAGCACTTTTTACTAATATGGTTTAAGTTATAAAGCCTCTACCGTCATTCGAGTATCCAAAAGGAGCCCAGCAGTATCATTGATGAAAAGGTCATCTCTTGTCCTGATATCACATCACTAGTGGCCTTTTTCCAGTGTCTTAAGTGCTGGAAGGAGACAGCCAGGGTGAATGGGCATCGATCAGGCTGTTCAGCCGTGAGAAGAGTAGAAGCCCTGGAGTGGCCCCTGCTTCTCTCTGTGATGTCAGCCAACAATGTTCACAATTCTACCCACTGTGTGTCGCTTGGTCTGTGTGAACTGAGAAATGCAAAATTTGAAGATGGGCTTCCTGAGACATGGCATACTAGTTTTTCACTATTTTGTTGAGCCTAAAAGTGCGCAAAATGTTATTTTGTTTTGCAAAATTAAATATATTTTGAGTCCCAAATCTACAATGCATACAAACAGATCGTCATGAAGGTTTAGGAGTAAACTAACGTAGACCACCTTAAAAAACAGTGTAGACTTAATTTCAGTCATGGCCATCCATCTCCATCACTCCTCCTCCTGTGTGTGCGCTGGTGGGACAGCAGGCCAGTTCTGGAAAGGCATGATGGGCAAGGAACTGCTCCTCAGGTGCAGTGGATTGGTTTCAATGGAGATTTCTTGCCCTTCTCCTCTTGTTGATGTGTCCATTGTTCAAAGTGATGGATTCCTTCATTTATTGTCCATCTCCAAAGTGTGCAGTCCTCAGCATGTTCCTCAAGCTGCATATGTCAAATGGAGCAAGCCCTGAGAGAATGTCCTTCCATCATTTCTTGGTACACCTTGAGGTCAGGATCCTTCCAGCAAGCTCACCATACAGGACCATCAGGAAGCCGAGACTCATCCATTCAGATAACATGCCCGATCCAGCAGAGGACACGGTTAAGCAGCATGGCTCAATGCTTTTGATGAGTTGTATTACAAAATTTTAGTGTGTGGAAGCCATTCCTCCCAAGTGAAGCCCAGAATCTTATGGAGGCAGTGCGGATTTGCTTGCTGTCCAGGACTCACATCTATAAAGGAATGTTAATATACATACCATGTGATAAACCACAACCTTGGTTCATGTGGAGATTTTGGTTACAAAAGACACCCTTGCATAGGCAGCTGAATGCAGAGGAAGCTAGTTAGAGGCGGTTCTCAATTTCTTCAATCACAGAAGCACAAGGTTGAGGAAGGATTGTATGTTCCCCTGTGTCGTCTTGCCAATCTTGATGTCCACTGGAGGATCTGTGTGCTGGAAGGCAGTCTGAAGGGTCAGTGTCTTGGAGTTGCTGATTTCATGGCCCATTCAAGAATAGGCTGAATGTATGGACTCAATGGTCCTCTGCAGACTTCCTGGGTGAAAAGCTACGCCTGTAGCTCATAAATGTTTGTCGAGGAGGTTTTCAAGGAGCTGGTAATCTTCAGAGGTTGAACATAATGCCATCCAGACAGTACCAACCAATCAATCAATCAACATTTATTTATATAGCACATATTCATACAAAAATGTAGCTCAAAGTGCTTTACAAAATGAATACAAAAATAGAAGACACAATAAAAATAAACATAAGTCAACATTAATTAACATAGAATAAGAGTAAGGTCCGATGGCCAGGGTGGACAGAAAAAACAAAAAACTCCAAAGGCTGGAGAAAAAATAAAATCTGTAGGGTTCCAGACCACGAGACCGCCCAGTCCCCTCTGGGCAATCTACCTAACATAAATCAAACAGTCCTCTTTGTATTTAGGGTTTTCATGGATGGACCAGAACTGCACTCCATCAGTGGTGGCCAGGGCACATCTGGAGAGAAGGCAAATGTTGAAAAGCAGTGGAGCCAGGACACTATCTTGCTTGACACCAACAGTGATTTTGAAGGGAGCAGATGTGTCCCTGCCAACAAGGACCTTCACCCTCATTCCGTCATGGAAAAGACAGGACATAGTGAGAAATTTTGGATGACATCCAAACTTCCCAAAGTATTTCCCAAAGCATCTCACGGTGGGCGGTGTCAAATGCTTTCCATAGGTCGATGAAGGCAAAGCTGAGATGGGTTCTTCACAGCCCTATTGGGATCTGGGGTGGCCGCCAGGTGCTGCTTGGGTCCCTGAGCCTGCGTGGATGACTCTAGCCCTACCCAGAAGTACAATCAGAAACAGGTGATCAAACACCTGGAGCACTTCGGGTGGGCTATAAAGAGGCCAGCAACCACCACTCAGTTACCAGAGTTGGGAGGTGGTGGGCGACACTAGACAGGAGGAGTGGTGGTTCCAGAAGGAAGCATTTTGTGTGCTTACTTGGACTGTGTTGTGCCTGTAGGGTTCATGGGAAGATGTCCCCAAAGGTGAAGAAAAATAAAGTCTTTGTGTGTTTTACGTGTCTCAGTGTGAGTCTATTCCGGGTTGGGCAATATAGTACAGTATAGCGCCCTATATCACAGTAGTTAATCAGCAGCTCTAGTCAGGGTGTGCTAAACTGAAGTAGTGAGTCTTCAATCAGGGATTTAAAAGCTGAGACTGAGGGGCACCTCTTATAGTAGCAGGCAGACCATGAACACTGTAATATAAAATGAATGGACCTGTGGGCTCGACCACCATCTGAGATGTTTCTGTCACTGTACATCAAGTCTCATCTGGGTTTGTCTCAGCTCTCTTCTTCATGTCGACCCTATCAGCTCACCCTCTTCTTTTCTGTTTTTTATTCCCAGGTAACTCAACTGGCACAGGTGTTGGGAGTTCCCCCCTCTGCTATCTCCCTGGTTAAGAACTACGCTGTAGATTTCGAGCTCAATCTCAATATGGACGTCTTGATCCTGACGGCCCTCCAGCAGATGTTGAGAGCTGTTGATGCCTGCTTAGATGAAATGAAGCAGAGAGGCCTCATTCAGGAGGGCAGCTCTTAGTATTTTTAGTCAGTGGTAGTCCAGCAGTTTCCTTTTTACTCTTCATTCATTTTATTTTTCTAAAATGGTGCAGATTAATGTGAACTTCAATCACAAAGGCTACATTTTGATTTTGCTTTACTGCCTGCGCTTGTTAATTTGAGAAAATGTTTTATTTTTAGCAAACATGGTGGCCTGGTTAGTACCCGACATTTCATCTTGTCTCTTGTCTTACCCTTGATTGTGACAGTGGACATAGCAAACTTTGATCTTCATTTAATCCAAATCTGTCAATAAAGGTCATGTAATGTAGGAAACATCAGGCCCCTTTACATTTTCAGTTAATTGTATAATTTAAATAAAAAGAAATGCAGATTTTACATGTGGAAAAACTAAGTGCATCCCAACATTTATCACCACCTCAAAGTCCTCAAATTAGAATCAGGACATCATCAGAGGGGTCTCGTCTGAGCCTGCCCTCCTGTTATTTAAAGATCTGACATTTAGATGGATTTGCTTGTGTGTATGTTGTCATTATCATCATCATCAAGAGCTGAATGAGGCCATTGAAAGAAGTGTGGCAAGTGGTTCTATTAGAAGACCACCTGCAAGTGGGGAAGATCTCAAACAACTGCCAAAATTGCTCGTCAGGCTGATCCAGCAAAGTCAAAATGCTGACAGAAGTCCATAAGAACCCCAAGAACCCCTAGGTAGCTCCTGTCACCGTTGATGAATGAGTCTGCACAAATGAGGTCTACAGTACATGGCAGGTGTGCCTGGATGAGCACTTTGCTGTTCACAACTACAGATTCAAGACTGAGCAGGAACACCTCAGCACACAAAGGCTAGGACTTCTGAAACAATGTGCTCTGAGCAGAAGTGGCAAGGACAGAGCTACTTGTCCATAGTAGCAGAAGACATGTTTGGCAGGAACCGAGCGGCATTTGAGCAGAAGAACCTGATCGGAACTGTAAAGTGTCATTGTCATTGTGATGTGATTGTTTGTTGCTGCTTTGCTGTATCAGGGCCTGGGCAGTTCATCATCATAGAATCCGCTAGAATTCTTCATTTATACCACAGGGTGTTTGAGAAAAATATGAGACCATCTGTCCAGGTTATGACGTTAAACTCCATCTGGTCCTTCAACTTGCAGGGAAATCACGAGGGTTGGTGGTGGGATTGTCACTCCAGCCACCGTAAAAAACTTCACACATCTCCAAAATGCCAGGTAGGACCCCTTTCTGCTCTGCTGCGCTCGCATTATGAAGGGATGGGAGAAGTCCTCAGGAGCCTCATCCTGGGAAGTGTCAAAACCCGAGAGCCAATGAGGTCAGGCCTGTTCGGGATCAGAACTGGTGTGGTGCTGGGCGTCGCCCGCTGCTTGGCAGTCGTCATGTGGTGGATGCAGCAGCGCGCTGTATCAGTGAATGCTACCCAACCTGACCTGATCTGTCAGAAGATTGACGATGACCCTAAATATATCAGTAAATACATCAAGGAATGGCTAAAAGATGGAAAAGGAGGATTCTTCAAATGGTCACGTCAGTGCCATCAAGGCGATTTGGGTGAAAGCGGGCTGCACGTAAGACACCCCTCAGACACCATGCAACTGAAAGGGTTCTACATGGAGGAGTGGGAGGCTCTTAGACACTTATTGGAAACGTTGACTTCAGGAGGCAATACAGCTAGGGGGACTTAAAAGATGAAAATGGCAGGTCTGTTTATTCTTCAATGGATAAATAATCACAAAGTCAGATTTTCATTTATTGTTCACTTCTACATCTCCTTTATCTAAAGATTCTGTTTAAATGAAGTTCAAATCTGTCTAATGTCTACAAAATGGAAAAACCCTTCGTGGGGTGTCCTTACTATTTCATGTGACTGTATGTACCAATACTTTACACCAGTATCCACCAAAACTCCTACCCACATCCAGTAGCAGGCCAGTAGAGGAACACCAGTCAAACCAGTCTGTAGGAGACCCTGGAGGAAGTAGGAGCCATGGTGGGGATGTGCCGACTTCCTCTGGACACGGACTCAGCCTGGAGCCATGAGGAGCCATGTGGGAGCCATAAGGAGCCATGAGGCTCATCTCCACACCACGTCATTGGTGTTACTGGGAGTGCTTTTGGTGTAAAAGGCGCCCCCTCTTGTCTGCTCCCTACACATCCCTCACACTTCCTCATGTTTCTTTCATTTCCGTCAGCAGTTTTGTTGTTCATTTCCTGTTACTGTGTTAGCATTTCCTGACTACCACTTATAGACGGTTGATGGTTTCCCTGCTTTGCTTTCCTCAGCGTTTCTTGCTGATCTAACACAGACGTTCATCATTATATGAATATTGTCAGTCAGTCATTATCCAACCTGCTATATCCTAACACAGGTTCACGGAGGTCTGTTGGAGCCAATTCCAGCCAGCACAGGGCACAAGGCAGGAACAAATCCTGGGCAAGGTGCCAACCCACCGCAGTACATGAATATTGTGCACTTGAAAACTGATTTGTAAAGCATCTTGAGCTTGTGCTGACTGTATCGAAGACATGTAATTAAATAAAGTTTGCTATGCAGTAGAAATTCATATTTTGAGTTTGCTTATTCTTCTCGTTTGTCCATCTTTTATTGCACATTACAATTAGATGCATATTCGGGTAACTAACATCTCTAAACTTTTTAGTGTGAGTGAGTGGGCCCAGTGGTGGACTGGCATCCTGTCCAGGGTCAGTTTCAATACTCTGACACTCTCAGCTGGATTCATTTGACTAGAAGACATGTGGATGGTTATGAATTCTGGCTGACAAACTCCGTCCTGATGCCCCCTGTAGTGGCGATTGTGCTGTGCAGAAGGCGGGGGCCGAGGGAGGGACAGTGAGAAGAAGCTCATGTGATGTCACCAGGTGTAGGACTTATCCTGTCAGCTCCTGGCATAACGATGAGCTGCTCTCAGGGTCTTTGATATTCACATCTGGACTTCAGCAGCTGCCACAATTCAAATGTCTGACCTCGGACGGATTGGGCTGTAGTCCTGCTAGCGGCTCTTGATTTTCACTCCATCTAGTGGAGCCATCTGCAAACTGGGGATGGACTCGTGACACAATTAATATCCACTTACTTGTACATTTAATATGCCAGTTCAAAATAAACCAGGGTTTGTAGAATATTTCTTTGTAATTTAGGAAATAGTTTTGCTTTTTTTAAAGATTTTTTATTGCCCTTGTCTATTGTTGTTGATGAACTCACTTTGTTACACATGTCTGCTGTGAGCTTTAATTGTAATTGGAAATGAACGCTATTTAAAGATGGCGACTGTTATATAAAACATAGCTCTTACAATGAGCCAATAGCACATTACATAGAAAAGACAATGGATATGACACCATCTGCTGTGAACTTTGACCGGACACAGACAGGCGGACATCTTTGTTTCACCCAACACACGTTTATTGTCACCATATTTACAAATTAGTGCACTCACAAACCCCAGTGCCTCCAGCACCGATTCCCCAAGTCCAGGCCACACAGTCCTGTGCCTCTTTTCCTCCTGGCCGCCTCCAGTCCTCACTCCAGCTCCGTCCTCTTCCACCCAACTTCCACTAATGACTGGAGGAGGCCCCTCTTATAGGAACCGGATGGGCTCCAGCTGCTTCCCGGCAATCTCCCTGGACACCCCGTGTGGCGGAAGTGCCGGCTCGCATTCGGAAGCCGTCGGGTGTCCCCTGTTGTCTTCCCCGGCACTTCCTGGTGTGGCGGAAGTGCAGCTCCTGGGATAATCAGGCACTTTGGCGCCACCTGGCAAATAACAGCCGGTCCCTACAGGGCTGGGCTTCCAAGCCCTCTACCCGAGGCCTCCAGCATAACCAGGGCCGGACGCCCCTCTCGGTCTGGAGGAGGCACAAGCCCTCCTCTGGTCCTCCTGGCGTCCCGGCCGGGCTCCAGCCCGACCAGGGACCACACTGCCTTGATAAAAGTTTGTGTGTGTGTATCTGTGTGTCTTTCTAGTTGCTACATCTGCCATTCTAACAGATGGTGCATCACATACATTTGTAATAATAAAATGCATTGCAGTTGTCATTCCAACAGATGGCATATCACACACATTAACACAAATTTTATGAATCCCATACCAATTGGCAAATAACAGAGACACAGGCATTGTATTTGTCACTCCAACAGAAGGCGAGTCACAAACATTTGTAATAATAAAATGCATTGTCACTGTCATTCCAACAGGTGGCGCATCATACACTTTAAGACAGCTTTTATGAATCCCTTACCAATTGGCATATAAAAGAGATACAGGCATTGTATTTGTCATTCCAACAGATGGTGCATCACAAACATTTGTAGTAATATAGTGCATTAATTTGTAATGCTAACTAATGTTGCATCAGAAACATCTGTAGTAATAAAATACATTACATTTGTCATTTCAACAGATGGCACATCCCAAACATTAACACAGCTTTTATTAATCCCATAATAAATGGCATATAACAAAGACATATGCATTGCATTTATCATTTCAACAGATGGCGCATCAGAAACATTTTATTACTACAAGTGTTTTTGATATGTCATCTGTTGACATCACAGATGAAAAGCAATTTATTACTAAATGAATTACAAAACCTGGTAACTCTGAAGTCTACAATGATATTTAGATTTGAACACATTATAGATGGGCAGCACAGACAGTACATTAAATAAAACATCAGACAGTTGGTTGAAGAAACGGTCATACAGTACTCAGTATGAGTGACTGCTGAGCAGCCTTATGATCTGAAGATTAAACACTGCATTTATACCACACAATAGACTGGCGCCCGGTCCAGGGGTTGTTCCTGCTCTTTGCCCCGTGCTTGCTAGGAAAAGCCTCAGCTGTTCCACCACCCTGCTCAAGATGAAGATCTAGAAAATGCATAGATGGATGGATATACAGTGCCATTAAAAAAATATTCACCCTTTCCTGCTTTCGTCTCTTTTGTTTATTTCTAACACTTGATTGTTTCTGATCTCCAAACAAATTTAACAAACAAGCTGAGTCGACATAGCACACTGTTTTTGATCATTTGATTTATTGAAGAAAGAAGGGACACCAACACCTGTCTCCCGTGTGACAAACTAATTGCTCCCTTAGTTCCTCAATCAACCAATGAATCAAAAAAACTCAACACACCTTATCTTGATGGTTGCCAGCACATTGGAACCTCAACATCATTTCAACAGGACTTTTCCAGCCATGTGAAGTTAGCTTAAGGATCTCAACAAGCAGCACATCAGGCCTCGATCAAAAGAAATTCCAGTCAGGAAAGGGTCACAAAGCAATCTTTAAAACCTTGAGACTCCAGCAAATGAGAGCCACCATTTCTAAATCGAGAAGACTTGGAAAAGTGATAAATCTGCACAGGAGTGGCCAGCCTGGTGAAATGATGACAGGAGTACACAGGAAACTCATCCGGGAAGTCATAGAAGAACATTGACAAACATCTAAGGAACTGCCAGCCTCTCTCAGCTCAGTTACAATACGATACAATACCATTTATTTTTGTATAGCCCAAAATCACACAAGGAGTGCCACAATGGGCTTTAACAGGCCCTGCTACTTGACAGCCCCCCAGCCTTGACTCTCTAAGAAGACAAGAAAAAACCCTTGTAGGGAAAGAATGGAAGAAACCTCGGGAAAGGCAATTGAGAGAGACCCCTTTGTACGTAGGTTGGGCGTGCAGTGGGTGTCAAAAAGAAGAGGGTGAATACAATACACCGAACAGAACACAAGTCATCCTCAGTACAATATAATAGTAAATTAAAAATATTACAAGTATGGAGCAAAAGTTAACAGTAGATGACATCACATAATACAATTTGGATTTGTTTAGAGTCCTGGAGACCTTGGCCATCAAGCTGCCTCCCTCTATTGGCCATTCCACAGCTGAAACAGCGCTGGCCCGTACAGTCCGATGAAAGGACCCCTCTACCCGATGATACCTGTGATCCTCCAATTAGGGATGACTTTACTTTAGGCAGGCAAAACAACTTGGCAGGTGGGCCGTGGCACCAAGTGCCACATTTGAGTACCAAGAAGAGAAACAGAAGAGGTGAGGGTTAGTATTGAATTATAATCTATCCTGTTACTTATGTTTTAGTGCTAATGACTAACAACAGAGATGCAGTCTGTACAGTTAATCAGCAGCTCTAGTCAGGGTGTGCTAAACTGAAGTCGTGAGTCTTCAGCCGGGATTTAAAGGCTGAGACCGAAGGGCATCTCTTATAGTAGCAGGAAGACCAGTCCACAGTTTAGGGGGTCCTGTAGCTAAAAGCTTGACCTCCCACTGTTATTTTATTAATCCTTGGAATCATAAGCAGATCTTAATGTGCACTCTGTTTTGTAAGTCATGATAAGTTCAGATAAGTAAGCCGGACCTTGGCCATTTACGGCTTTTATATATTAAAAGGAGGATTTTGAAATCTGCCCTAAACTTAACCGGTAGCCAGTGTAAGGATTTAAGAACTGGAGTTATGTGTTCATATTTTCTTGTTCTTGTAATAATTCTTGCAGCAGCATTTTGGATTAACTGGAAGCTGAATAAAGAACAGTTTGAACATTCAGTGAACACCGCATTGCAGTAGTCAATCCTACTAGAAATAAATACAGGAATTAATTTCTCAGAATCCTGCATATTTAGAAAATACCTTAATTTCCAAACATTTTTAAAATGGAAGAAACATGTTTTGGACAATTTTTTAATGTGCACTTGATATGATATGAAAATGATATGCTAGAGTCAAAGCTAACATCGAGATAGTTGGGTGATTCAGTAAAATTAATGGTGACTCCAACCAAGTTGAATAATGACAATATATAATATCAATGTCATTCCCTCCAATAATTAACAACTCTGTTTTATCGGTGTCAAAAGATAAGTAGTTCTCACCTGTCCACTCATTTAATTCACTAAAACAACTAATTAAAGACAACATCGGAAAACTTAATTTGGTCTAAAAGAAAAGTAGAAGTGGGTGTCATCTGCATACGAGTGAAAATTAACATGATGACTCCTAATGAGAGATCGCAGTGGAAACATGTAAAGTGTAAACAGTAAAGGTCCCAGTACTGAGCCTTGGCAGGACACCATATCTCAGTTCTGTGCATAATGATGGAGTCCTGTCAGCACATTGTAATCGATTTGACAAATAAGAATATGTCGAATGCTGCACTTAAGTCTGATTACATCGTTACAGTGGAGTTTCCTTCATCAGAATATATTAGAATGTCGTTTACAAGACGTGTTAGTGCCGTTTCTGTACTATGACCACTGTGGAAGCCAGACTGGATATTTTCAAAGAAATTGCAATGCTTAAGGTGTGACTGAAGCTGACTGGCAACTATTTTTTCAAGTATTTTAGAGTGAAATGGTAAATTTGAAATGGATCTATAGTTATTAAGAATGTGTGGGTCTAGGTCTGACTTTTTAAGTAATGGTTTAATGACTGACACTTTTAGTGCATCAGGTACTGTGCCATGCAATAATGAACTATTGATAATGTTAAGAATAGGCGCTGCAAGAACATCTATCATGCTTTTAACTAGTTTTGTTGGCACTGAATCAGGGAACAAGTAGTGGGCTTTATTTTAGAAATTAACGTTAAGACTTCCTGCTCAGTTACAGGATTAAAATATCTAAAGTGCTGAATGCAATGTGAGACAGGGTCTGCTAAGCTAGTAGATAGATAGATAGATAGATAGATAGATAGATAGATAGATAGATAGATAGATAGTGAAAGGCACTATATAATATGGGTACATATCCATACAGTAGCGATGAAAGGCTCTATATAACTTAATTTATTAATTGAAGACTGATAAAAATGCAGTACAAGTTAAAAGTGCAGCACACCACCGTGTAGAAGAGGGCGCTCGCCACAACCGTCTGATAGAACATCTTCAGCATCTTACTGAGGATGTTGAAGGACGCCAGTCTTCTAAGGAAGTATACTCGGCTCTGTCCTCTCTTGCACAGAGCATCAGTGTTGGCAGTCCAGTCCAGTTTATCATCCAGCTGCACTCCCAGGTATTTATAGGTCTGTACCCTCTGCACAGTCACCTCTGATGATCACGGGGTCCATGAGGACCGAGGACCATGAGGGCCTCCTAAAATCCACCCCCAGCTCCCTGGTTTTGCTGGTGTTCAGTTGTAGGTGGTTTGAGTCGCACCATTTAACAAAGTCCTTGATTAGGTTCCTATACTCCTCCTCCTGCCCACTCCTGATGCAGCCCACCATAACAGTGTCGTCAGTGAACTTTTGCACGTGGCAGGACTCTGAGTTGTATTGGAAGTCTGATGTATGTTGGCTGAACAGGACCAGAGAAAGTCCAGTCCCCTGCAGCGCTCCTGTGTTGCTGACCACAATGTCAGACCTGCAGTTCCCGAGACGCACATACTGAGGTCTGTCTGTAAGATAGTCCATGATCCATTCCACCAGGTGTGAATCTACTCCCATCTCTGTCAGTATGACAGTATGCGGTTTGTACTATGCTGAGATCTGGGATCTTATATTTTTAATTTTCTCATTAAAGAAGTTCATAAAGTCTGTACTGCTAATGTCTGTTGGTATTTTGTACTGTTATTCTGAAGTCCTATTTGTTAAATTAGCCACTATGCTAAATGAGGATTTTTATTATTGCTATTATTGTAGAATAGTATTCTGAGCGAGCTTTAAAGAGAGCTTTTTTTTTATTTGTTAACACTCTCTGTCTATGCAATTTGAAGGACCTGCACCTTTGTTGTTCTCCATCTGCGCTCCAGTTTTCGACACTCTAATTTAAGAGCTTGAGTGTTTTCATTAAACCAGGGAGAGTTTCTATGTGCTTTGATCATTTTTGTTTTAAGGGGAGCCACTGTGTCCAGAGCATCTCTCAAGGTCACATTATAATGTGATATTAGCTGATCTAAATTGTTTTCCAAAATTACACTCGACTTACTCAAAGTATCTATAAATTCTGATCTAGAATTACAATCTCGATGTCACACTGTCTTTGTTTTAATCTGTGATTGTATTGGTGAGAGCAGGACTAAATCAAATGTAATTAAGTAGTGATCAGAAATAACTTCATTTAATGGAGTAATATTTAAATTTCGAATTTCAACTGTATGAGTTATAATGAAATCTAATATGTGGTTATGATTATGGGTTGGACCTTTGAAACTCCTGAGAAACTCCTACTGAATTTACAAATAAGTAAAACATTTAGTAAAAGTGTCAGTTTCCACATCAATGTGTGCATTAAATTCCCCCATCAGTACTACGTGATCATAATTTATAGCCAAATCAGACAGAAGGTTGCTAAAGTCAGTCATGAACAATGAATATGGCCCTGGTGGTCTGTAGACTAACACTATAATTGTGTTGGAATCTGTTTTAATATTTTAGATGAAAGCCTCAAAGGATGTGAAGTCGCCTACATTTTTACAAGTAATTTCCATTTTGTTACAATAAATTACTCCAAGGCCTCCTCCTCGACCATAATCTCTAGACTTATGAAGGTATGTGTATCCATCTGGTGATGTCTCAACTAATGTCAGATTTACTAAACCAGGTTTTAGTAAGAAGACACAGATCAGATTTTCTACTTAATATAATATCATTTACCAAAACAACAACAACAACATTTATTTCTATAGCACATTTTCATACAAACAGTAGCTCAAAGTGCTTTACATAATAAAGAATAGAAAAATAAAAGACACAATAAGAAAACAAAATAAATCAACATTAATTAACATCGAATAAGAGTAAGGTTCAATGGCCAGGGGGGACAGAAAAAACAAAAAAACTCCAGACGGCTGGAGAAAAAAAAAAAAAATCTGTAGGGATTCCAGGCCATGAGACCACCCAGTCCCCTCTGGACATTCTACCTAACATAAATGAAACAGTCCTCTTTGGATTTAGGGTTCTCACGGAAGGGCTTGATGATGATGGTCACGTAAATTTCTGCCTTTTAATCCTTTAAATCTTTTATAAACAGCTTTACTGCCAAGAGAGTGAATGTTCAATAAGCAGCATTTAAAACTGCACACTTCTTTCTGAACTGGTGATATATTTTTTGTTTTAATTTGAACTACGTTACTATTCCAGGTGCCCCTGGTGGAGGCTCTGTTTTATCCCTTAGTCTAATTATACATCTTATTTTTTGGTTATCAAGTAATTTAAGGTCTGCATCATGACTAAATCTACTGGATGCCACACAACAGGGATTATTGGTAACAGGTTCAGGATAGTAACAGTTGGGATAAACAACAGCCAGCTCTAATTAGTCAGCCAGGCAGGTTTGCTTTCATATTTTGGAATAACATAAACGACGCCCCAACCCAATTTGGATGAAGTCCATCGCTCTTGAAAAATCCAGGCCTTTCCCAAAATCATCCCAATTGTTCACAAACACTATACTTTTATTTGCACACCAGGTTTCTAGCCAGCAGTGAAGGGAATGCAATCTGCTATAAATCACATCCCCTCTATATAATCTTGGTAAGGGGCCAGATACAACTAAATTCTGACATTTTCTTTAGCTTTGCTGCATAGAGAGATGAAGTTCCCCTTTAAAACCTCAGATTGCTGTAAATAAATATCATTAGTGCCGACATGCAGCAATAAGACAGATACTTCATCGTCAGTGACACAGTCCAATTGAGCCTCTATGTCAGAAATCTTCGCCCCGGGAGGCATTTAACATTAACTGCTGGCTTAACATAGTTTGGACTTCTAACATTCTGCACTATGGAATTGTCAATTATGAGAACTTTTTTGTGCTCGGGATCCACAGAGGCGCTGCAGAGTTCTGAGAATCTGTTCTGGGTCCAAACTGGTGACCTGGGTGCCAAGGAACTAATATTTGGCTTTTAAGAACCCCGTCTCACTGTTACCAACTCACTCTTGGCCTGGATTGGTGCTGCTGACTTTGGCCGCACACCAACTACAGTGGGACCTGGAAAGACTGAAGCCAAATCAGAAGTAGCCAAATAGTCGATCCGGTTTGCCTAATTGCTATCAGGGTCCTAACACGGCCCTCTAATTTGCATAGTTTTCCGACCCACTCTAAATTAACTAAGCACTTTTGGCAGGTGAAGCTGTCTGTATTGTCAGCTGAACTGTACGTGCTGCAGGACAAACAACACATAAACATGCCCTCAATGGGCACAAATGACGTAATACAGTCCAACTTAGCTTAACACATTGCTGGTCTCCAGATCACAGATGTGTCATGGCGAACGGAGTCAGTGACAACAAGGAAAGTATCCAAAACCCAGAAAACCACACAGCACTATGCCAGCTTCAACGTATTCCCAAACAAATACAAATCTGAACCTTCACGTCTATTGCTGGGTAATAGTGCTAATCATTGTGCCGCCATGTCTCCCAAAGCATCACTGTAATAACTGCTCGCATACACACACACACAGACACACACACACACACACATATCGGGAACATTCTGATTTTTGCAAGAAGTTGTCTCCCTTGTATTTTATCATTATCAGAAGAACATTTTTCCTTAAGCTTTGATCAGGGTTTGAAGGAAAGATGGTTTGCATGTTTAGGAACATTGTTTAAGCTCTTCATTTTGCCAAATAGCATACATACTGTAGTTTAATCCAAATTAAATCAGAGCTCTGGTTAAAAACAGTGTTAACACAAGCATGTAAATCTATATAATAAAAGCCCAGCGCCGTGTCCGTGTCCGGGTCCGCGTTCATTTTGGCTGTATAGCCGCCCCGTAGAAAAGCCCCAGTCCGTCCCCTCTCAGAATTCCTGCTGACACCCCTCCGTTCTTTCCCCTTTGCTTTTATTTTTCCTGTTCCCGAAAATCTTTTCAAAACAAAAGTAAACAAATAGACAGAGCGTCACGTTACGCGTCTTCTCCCTCTGCCTATTAAATAATCAATAAAATGAAATAAAAAAATCACGAAAAGAAACAGAAACCACAACCTACCCTTACAGCGTCCACCGCGCTTCTGGCGTTACAGCCAAACACATGGTGTATGCAGGTTATGAGGTGTGCACTAATTAACGCCCGTACTACAACAGATTATATTGTTCATATACTATTAACTATTTACAGGGATCAACTCTTTTGGGGAAGTTCATAACAAAAACAAAAAAACTTAAATCATAAATAACATGTGCACTTGAGTATTTCGAGCCCAGCGTCTGAGTGGATGGTTCCCCTGGTCACCAATTGTGTGTTTCACTATGCCTTTCCGTCTTCAGCTACCCATGTGCACTTGTACGGAGGAGACCTTACTGAACAATGCTGAAACGAAACGCAACTAAACCTGCTGCTGCGAGATAGGACACATTACAGCGTGATCACGAAGCAAAGAGGCAAAGGCGTGACAGTCGCTCGCAAGAAACGGACACTCGGCATTCACACAGATTAGCTCAACGACGCCTCTCTGCCGCTGCGAAAGGCAACTGAAACCCCTACAGAGAGAGAAGACAGATTACGGCGTGATCGCGAAAGAAAGAGGCAAAAGAGTGCAAATGAAACACACGACGAGAGGTCTTTACGATTTTGTTCTTTTCTGTATTCCCGGTAGGAATGGCTGACTATTACTTTGATGGCTCATATCAATATCGGGTGTTTGTTACTTTGTTTGTCAAACATTTGAACTGCCTCATGAATGATGGAGACGGCTCGAGATGACGCTTTTTAAGGTGGACAGTGTCATATTTATTTATTTGTTATTTTAGTATGTTGCTGCTGTGCTGATACTGAGAGCAAATGGATTATGAATTTTGGTTTCCATTGCTTTTTTAATTAGGGTGATCAAGACATTGTCAGCTTTATTGGCACTGAAGCTGTTTTTTTTAACTGCCTACATGCTACGGGTGGCTCGTCTTTCAGCGAGGTGAATAACACCGGCTTACAAATGCACGTGAGCAATGCAGGCAACACGCTTCTCCATACAGGAGGCATCTTGAAGCTGTCATTACCAACAACTAAGTATTAATTACATTTCAGTAAGCGATTTCAATACTTATTCAAATGGGGAGAAGCCCGTAGAGGCCTGGGGTACCTCCCGGTAGGCAAAAAGCACGAGCAGGAGGAGCTGATCCCAGTTCCTGCCGTCCGCGTTGACTACCTTGCGGAGCATCTGTTTAAGCGTCTGGTTAAAGCGCTCCACCAGCCTGTCTGTCTGCGGGTGATAGACAGACACTTTCAGGTGCTTTATTCTCAGTAATTTGGCAACCTCCCTGAACGTATCCGAGGTAAAGGGTGTACCCTGGTCCGTGAGGACTTCTTTGGGTATACCCACTCGGGAAAACAAACTGACTAGTTCCCGTGCGATGTTCTTGGTGTTAGTGGAGCGCAGGGGAACCGGCTCCAGGTATCGGGTGGCGTAATCCACCATAACCAATATATATTTATGGCCACGGTTCGAGGGCTCCAGGGGTCCTACTAAGTCGACCCCTATTCTTTCAAAGGGGATATCGATCATGGGTATAGGGACGAGAGGAGCGCGGTCCCGTCTGGGAATCTGGCGGGTCTGACACTCCGGACAAGATTGGCAGAAGCGCCGGACCTCATCGTTGATCCCAGGCCAATAAAATCGGAGCTTAATTCTCTCTAATGTCTTTTCGGCCCCAAGGTGGGCGCCAAGGAGGTGAGCGTGAGCTAATTCGCAGACCTCCCGCCGGAAGGTACGCGGAACTAGCAGCACTTCCGCACCTCGCCCTCGTGGGTCGCCACCCGATACAGCAGATCACTTTCGAGTACAAAAAAGGGATCGCGTGGTGTGGAACCGTCGGCTTGTGAGCTGTTTGGCAGCACCACCGCATTCCGGGCAAAGCGCAGGGAGTCATCGTTCCACTGCTCCCTTTTAAATGAGGCCGGCGTGGATCGAAATTGGTGATCCAAGCCGCTCAGAGGGTCTTGTGACCTGGACACCGGGAGGGTTCCCTGGCTAGTCCCTTCCCCGGCGGAATTGTCCGGGTCAGGGTCTGTCGCCGAGGAAACGTCCCCCGAGGTGCTAGCGTCAATAGGGCCTGCCCCAGAGCACGGTGTGGAGACCGCGGGAGGGGCGCCTTGCCCCCTCATAACCAGATCCAACAAGGCCCCGGGAGCGGTGTGTGCCTTACCGCATTTTATTTTCGACCAGTCATGTCCCAAGATCACTGGATAGGGGGGTTCGGGCAACACAGCGACTATCAACTTAGTTAACTCCCCCTTCCAAGTGATATAACATTGTGCGGAACGATACGACTTGGTCCCTTCCATGCACACAGGTGACTTGTAAGTGTTGTTTCAGCCACTGTCGCGGTAACACATAACGGCGAGCCACAATGGTAATGTTGCTGCTGGAGTCAAACAAAGCCACCACTGCATGCCCATTTAACAACACCACTCCTGTGTTTGGACTCGCTAAGGGATGCGACGGGGTACAGTACCTCTCCGTTTATGCCCAGGTGCAGTCCATCGGCTCCGCCGAGATGTTCAGGGGACAGGTTGGCAACAGATGGCCGACCTCGCCACACTTGTAACAGTGTGGAGAGGCCGGTTTTTCCTTCGGCCGTTGCGGCACTTCTGCAGCGCGTCGAGGGGGCTCGGGGTTGGCCGCCCGGCCCTGTCGGTTCCCACAAGCTGGCCTTTCTGACCCCCTGGCTTGGAGAACCGCAACCTGACGCTCCAGGACTTCCAGGAGACCCGGCATGTCCTTATAGGGATGCCGCCGGACCTGCTGGGTGAGGGAACTGGGCATTGTGTTGACCAAACCCTCACAGGCCACCTGCTCAACTACCTTCCGGGCCTGGGGTCCCTCTAGCCTTAACCATCGCCCCATCTTGCCCCAGAACTCGAAGGCCTGTGCTTGGGCGGGTTTGTCTGGGTCAAACTGCCAATCCCGCCATGCCTCCGCCTGCCGGCCCGGCGTGATGCTGTAGCGTGCCAGGAAGTCGTAGTTTGCGGCCTCCTCCTCGGGGAGGTCATAGTAAGCCCGCTGCGCGGGCCCTTTTAGGTAGGGCGCCAGAATGGACGCCCACTTGGACCGCTGCCACTCGTTCCGGATGGCCGTCCGTTCAAATATGCCCAAATATGACTCGACGTCATCCGCGTCGGTCATGGGTACCAAAGGGGGAGGCTTCGGTTTTGGCGGGTCGGTTCTTACCCTCTGGGCTTCTGCCAACCTGGCCTTCGTTGCCTTCAATTCCTGGGTGGTAGAGGCTTGTGCTTGCTGCAGGGCAAGTATCTGCGCTTTCATGCCCTGAAGCACGGTATTCAGGTCCTGACGTTCCGTCATTACTCCAGAACTTCTATCCTGCCGACTACACAACTGTAAAAGATGTAGGAGGACACAGCAAAAAGGTTTGGGGTTTTCCGGCCCCGTATATTGTAATTTCTCCACAATGATGAAAAGAAAAGCAGGTCAAAACATAAACTAAACAGTTCATATGCGCGACGGCGTATCATGGCGTCGTCGGCCATTTTATTAGGGAGGAGCCGGAAGTGGAGGAATGCTGGGAAGGACCGTGAGGGAGGATGGGATTGGTGACGTCAGGACAAGATGGCGGAGGAAGGGCGGAAGTACCGTACTGAGGTCGAAACCCAGCTTATGGTGGCGGAGGGTCCTTTTTCCTATGAGAAAGCAGAGGGAGAAAGTTAGTACCCCGCCATTCCCTGCTGGCGAATGTGTTCCCAGGTGCGTTCGAATCTGTCCATGGTCCCCTACTCACGCGTGTGTGACTATATATATATATATATATATATATATATATATATATATATATATATATATATATACTAATAAAAGGCAAAGCCCACTCACTCACTCACTCACTCACTCACTCATCACTAATTCTCCAACTTCCCGTGTAGGTAGAAGGCTGAAATTTGGCAGGCTCATTCCTTACAGCTTACTTACAAAAGTTGGGCAGGTTTCAGTTCGAAATTCTACACATAACGGTCATAACTGGAAGGTATTTTTCTCCATTAACTGTAATGGAGTTGAGCTGAAAAGACGTGGGGGGCAGAGTTTCGTGTGACATCATCACGCCTCCCACGTAATCACGTGAACTGACTGTCAACGCAGTGCGTAGAAAACCAGGAAGACCTCCAAAAGCGCTTAAGAAAACATGCATTATATAATTGAGAAGGCAGCGAAACAATAAGAAGCGGCGAGTGACATATACTACCATATTCATGAGTGCTGCTACCTGAAAGAAAGCAAGGTGTAAACCTAAACTTTAAATTAAGTTCATAGACAGGCTACGCTGGCGTTTCACATGCCCACAGGTAATGCGGGATACAAGTTTAATGAGAGGACGCAGGATATAAACGAGAGTTTTGATCACTTTGTAACTAAGTTAAAATTGTAGGTGAAGGGGTGTGCTTATGCAAATTCCGAGACTGTGTTTGTGGGGATTGACAGTTAAGGCGGGTGGGAGTCACGTCATCATCTCCCTCCCATTCACCTCATTTCGCTCTGAGCTGAGCTCAGCTAACGCCGTCTTCCAAGCAACTTCGTCAGACTGCCACCAAATACTCACAGAAAAATCCACAAGTTAATACACACGCTGTCTCTAGAGTTTCTCCACACTGAATCCTCCAGGCACTACTTACAAAAGGTCACATTGACAATCGTGTTACGTTATTTTTAAAATCTTTCCTTTTCTTAGCACAAGCACAGCTGAGAAGCTTCGATGCATGTGCTCCATAACGCGTTAAAAATAATGCATTTAATCACACTTTGCATTACAAGCAAAGGGAGCTTTTGTCAATGCATGATTTCCTGGTACACGATTACATTGATCAGCGCATCCCGATTCATTTTACCCTCGCACCACCTTAGTTTGAGAAGAAGTATGAAAAAATATGAGGTTAACACAGAAAAACAGATCACCAATTCAAGCTTTATGAATAATCGATTCGCCATCAATAATTGTTTTGGTAAAGCCATCCTCCTTCCATTTTATAATTTTTCCGTCACTAGCCATGATTAAATGAGCGGTAAAAAGTAAGAGCAAAGCGAGGGTGACTTATTTAGGCAGGCATATATATGACAGCAACACTCATGACAATGTCAATCATGTTACGTTATTATTTAAAATGTTTCCTTTTCTTTTCATTACTTCTTTAACACACTACTTCTCCGCTGAGGCGCGGTATTTTGCTATATATATAATATATGAATGACCTCCAAAGAGCTGAGACTTTTGATATCATGAACGTGTCTGCAAAACTGGTCTCCTGCCCAGCAAAAGTCGAGCAGCCAGCGCCAGCATAGCTGTGCCGGCCTTTGAGACGCTGACTGCGCTTCTGCCTTAAGTCAAAGTGAGCACTTTTAATTTTTTCATCCTCCCCTGCGCTATAGCCCAGACAAGTGCAAACACGGGACCCCTTTTCTACACCACGGCAAAATAATATTAAGGCGATTCACACTTTCTTTTGCACGTATACGATTATGAGGTCCTCACTCGGATTATGAAGACACGCACAGTGGAGGACTGACAGTGCCATCACAGCCGATTAATGGCGGGGCGTCTCACCAGTCTACACAAGACCCACGCGACTGTCCCAAAAGGCGATCATAACGTCAGCTTAACACATCTCTCTATACTATATAAAAGAAAAAGGCAACTTTCCTTTCTTTACACCTTTTTCCTTTTATCCCAAACCAAAGCCTTTCTCTCTTAACACTGCAGAGGACACAAAACTAATTTTCTTTAAATGCGGTAAGGCACATTACCAGAGGCACAAATTTGAACGTTCACATAGAAAATGTAATTTCTATACCACAGCCGTCGTGTAGCGCCTTTCAAAAGGGATCTACTACCGAGAGATGATCCATATACATTTTAGCTGCTGTTAGTTACTTACCTGTTGTGTTACACAGTCTTTAAAATGTAGTTTACCATAACCACTCCAGTAGTGCTCAATGTACCTGTACTTCTTAAAACGTTAATGTTTTACTGTTTAATAACTTATAGGCTATATTTTATTATTTCTCCCTTGCACTCAGTGACCGAAGCTATACACACACATATAGACACATACATATATATATACCTGTGTGTATGTTTGTATGTATGTGTATATATATATATAAACACACACACCTATCTACATTATATATATATATATATATATACACACACACATACATACATACATACACACACACACACACACATATATATAATTTGTGTGTGTGTATATGTAGATATGTATGTATATATATATATATATATATATGTATATATATATATATATGTATATATGTATGTGTATATATATATATATGTAGACTCAAACCCATTATGACAGCAGCAATCCAAGCTGTGAGAAAACAGTTAAAAGGAGTCATGTCAGACGTCGTGGTACATTTTCTGATGCAGCTAGACGGAAACAACTTCGTGACGCTGCCGCCAAATACACAAAACAATTACATTGACAATCATGTTACATTATTTTTAAAATGTTTCCTTTTCTTTCTCTTTCCTTCTTTAACACACTACTTCTCCGCTGCCAAGCTGGGTATATATATATATATATATATATATATATATATATATATAGATAGATAGATAGATAGATAGATATGAGAACACTCATATCAATGACAAAACAATTACATTAACAATCATGTTACATTATTTTAAAAATTTTTCCTTTTCTTTTTCATACCTTCTTTAACACACTACTTCTCCGCTGCGAGGCGCGGGTATTCTGCTAGTATACTAATAAAAGGCAAAGCCCTCACTGACTGACTGACTCACTGACTCACTCGTCACTAATTCTCCAACTTCCCGTGTAGGTAGAAGGCTAAAATTTGGCAGCTCATTCCTTACAGTTTACTTACAAAAGTTTAGCAGGTTTCATTTCAAAATTCTACGCGTAACGGTCATAACGGTCTACAATGTCCACCATGTTGAACTTTCTTATTTATGGCCCCATCTTCTCGAAATTTGGTAGGCGGCTTCCCTGCACTAACCGAACCCAATGTACGTACTTATTTCGGTGGTATGATGCCACTGTCGGCCGCCATATTGAACTTTTCAACAGTCTTTGTTACTTATGGGCCCATCTTCAAGAAATTTGGTACACGGGTTCCCAACGCTAACTGAATCCTACTTGCGTACATATATACGTCCATAGCCTGCACCTCGGTCACCGTGTGGCGCGTTGGTTCCCCATCCCAACACCTCCCACGTTGTTGGCTGCCTGCCTATATAAGGTGTCCGTCGCTCCGGTCTCAACATTCCCTTCCTTGCTTCGCCACAGGATTCACGTCTCCCAGCTGATAACTACAGCCTTTTTGTTTAATCCATGGCTTCTCCGTTGTTTTATTGTTCATTTATTACGATTATAGTTATTGTGTAGGTATTTTAGACTTACTTTACATTGTTCAGGTCCCCATTTCCTTTATCATTCCAACTGTACCCCCATTAACATGTCTATCGAGGTGATCACCATCGATCAAAGAACTGTCACTTACCGAGTGGTTTCCATGCCCGGAGATGGCACCTGCCTTTTCCATTCTCTTTGTTATATATTGCACGGCCATATCAGGCTCACTCTTGATATCTGGAGGAACATTGTGTCTTATATATTGAATGACTGGGACAGGTTCAAGGTGTGGACTGATGACGGTACAGGAGATAATTAGACTACACAGGAGCACTAGAAGAGTGAAATGCTTAAGGCCTTCACCTATGGTTCTGCATGTGAGTTGATGGCTGCCGCTGAATTGTTCGATTGTCGCTTTCAAGTGTACTTAAATGGCCAAATATTTTACACCTTTCGACAACCGCCAATGCCTCTTAAACATCTTAGATTGACAGGTGACGATTTCAGTAGTGGACACTTTGATGTTTATGAATGTTTAAACTCTCAAAAGCTGGATGTGATCTTATCGATGAAACCAGTTGTGTGCTTACAACGCTTGACAGATGCTGAATGTCTCTTCAACACAAGTCCTACAAATACTGTCGTCATTGAAACAAACCATGAAACTCAAACCGATTATGACAGCAGCAATCCAAGCTGTGAGATTTGAGACAAGATTACTGTTCACATGGCCAACTGTACGTTACATGCTCAAGAGTAAGCTCAGCGCACAGCTTGGTCATATTACAACCGGAGGGCCGAACTCACAATGTGGTATACAAAGAGATCCTTAACAAATAAGTATTGGTATATTTTCCCTCAGTTTAAAAAGGTTTCATTTTCGTCTTGATAAAAATTTTAAGGCAGTACTTTGCCGCTGCGCGGGTATTTTGCTAGTATATATATATATATATATATATATATATATATATATATATATATATATATATATGAAATACTAAGGTCTGTCCACCTGTCACAGGATTATTTGTGAACTACTGCGGCTACAACAGATCTTGGTGTTATTAGAAAACTAATGACCTGATATGTTCTGGAAATTCAAAAAATTTAAAGTAGCAGGAACCTGGTGACCCTGAGCTGTGGACATGTATTTACGTCAAAGTGAATGAGAAATCAAGTGATAAAGACCATGATGGCAGAAAGAAAAAGGACAATAGCAGCATCTGCTGAGTGTCAAGCAGATCACTGAAGACAATTAAGTGACGAAGAACGAGGAAAAAGAAGCAGACAAGATGCAGAAGTAGATACACAAGTAAGATGTGACCCTGAACATGGCGCACTTTGTTCCTAGAATTAAAAAAAAAACAGGGTGCAGCAAACTGGTGGCCAGAAAAGTTTATTGTAATTAAAGCAAAGTCCCTGCAAGCCCCACTATTGATAATCCCCCAAAACACAATACATACATGTTCAGAATTAATAATCAGGTGAAAATATGTGTATAGATCAGTGAACATCAATAAAGGATGGAGAAAGTAACCTGTGGCAGAGTGTTGATGGCATAGTGATCACAAAACAAAGTGATAACCACCATAATGGGAAAAAGTTAAAGAAAAGCAGCCACATCTGCTGAGCATCAAACAAATCACAAAACAGATAGATAGGCACTATATCCATCCATTTTCCAACCTGCTGAATCCAATCCCAGCCAACACAGGGCACAAGGCAGGAACCAATACTGGGCAGGGTGCAAACCCACTGCAGGACACACACAAACACACCCACACACCAGGGCCAATTTAGAATCGCCAATCCACCTAACCAGCATGTCTTTGGACTGTGGGAGAAACCGGAGGAAACCCACACAGACACAGGGAGAACCTGGGAAGTGAACCCGGGTCTCCTAACTGCAAGGCAGCAGCGCTACCTCTGCGCCACCGTGCCGCCCTAAGCACTATATATTATGTAGAAATAAAAGGCACTTTATCATAGATTCACTTTAATTATCCCCAAGGAGGAATTAAAAGGGTGATTAAGTGACAAAGAACAAGAAAGAATTAGCAGACAAGAAGTTGAACTGCATTGACAAACAAGAAGTAACCCTGACTGTGGAGTAAATGAGCAGCAGACAAACTAGATGGCTCAGATTCATGGAAGACAAAGTTTTAGATACAGAATGGAAGAACGACAAAAAGACAGAAACACACAACAATAAACAAGAAAATCATCAAAAGCTGAAACTTACAAGCATACAAATGCAATATTTTACATCTTTATGGATGTTTAATGTTGAAATCCAAAGAACGTCTCGCCAATAAAGACGTTCTGCTTGCTCTGGATGAGCCACTTAAAGTAATAAACACATTCTGACTTCTACAGGAACTTGAATGAAGTGACTAATGAGAAAGCCTAACACGTATGAAGAGCTCTTATTTGTCTTCTGGTCGGCGCGTTTCTCAAGTGTAGTAATTGAGTGTTTTTCATTCCAAAAGATGGTGCATTGTGAATATTAGCACTGTTATTTGGAATCTGATAGGAAATACTGTATAACTGAGGTAACAGATATCTATACTAATAAAAGGCAAAGCCCTCACTCACTCACTCACTGACTCACTCACTCACTCATCACTAATTCTCCAACTTCCTGTGTAGGTAGAAGGCTGAAATTTGGCAGGCTCATTCCTTACAGCTTACTTACAAAAGTTAAGCAGGTTTTATTTAGAAATTCTACATGTAACGGTCATACCGGTCGATAATGGTCGATAACGTCCGCCATGTTGAATTTTCTTATTTATGGCCCCATCTTCACGAAATTTGGTAGGCGGCTTCCCTGCTCTAACCAAAACCGATGTATGTACTTATTTCGGTGGTATGACGCCATTGTTGGCCGCCATATTGAATTTTCCAACGTCACCAATTTTCAAACTTCCCGTGTAGGTAGAAGGCTGA
Organism: Polypterus senegalus; assembly: GCF_016835505.1. Classification (NCBI taxonomy): domain Eukaryota; kingdom Metazoa; phylum Chordata; class Cladistia; order Polypteriformes; family Polypteridae; genus Polypterus; species Polypterus senegalus. The sequence goes on along the minus strand of NC_053167.1, from coordinate 143,074,142 downwards.
CCCCATCTTCACGAAATTTGGTAGGTGGCTTCCCGGCGCTAGCCAAAACCGATGTATGTACTTATTTCGGTGGTATGACGCCATTGTCGGCCGCCATATTGAATTTTCCACACGTCACTAATTCTCCAACTTCCTGTGTAGGTAGAAGGCTGAAATTTGGCAGGCCCATTCCTTACAGCTTACTTAAAAAAGTTAAGCAGGTTTCATTTCGAAATTCTACGTGTAGCGGTCATAACGGTCGACAACGTCCGCCATATTGAACTTTCTTATTCATGGCCCTATCTTCACGAAATTTGGTAGGCGGCTTCCCTGCGCTAACCGAAACCAATGTACATACTTATTTCGGTGGTATGACGCCACTGTCAGCCGCCATATTGAACTTTCCAACGTCACTAATTCTCCAACTTCCCGTGTAGGTAGAAGGCTGAAATTTGGCAGGCTCATTCCTTACAGCTTACTTACAACAATTAAGCAGGTTTTATTTCGAAATTGTCCACGTAACGGTCATAACGGTCAACAACGTCCGCCATATTGAACTTTCTTATTTACGGCCCCATCTTCACGAAATTTGGTAGGTGGCTTCTTCCTTAGCTAACGAAACCAATGTACGTGCTTATTTGGTGGTATGACGCCACTGTCAGCCGCCATATTGAATTTTCCAACATCACTAATTCTCCAACTTCCGTATAGGTAGAAGGCTGAAATTTGCAAGGCTCATTCCTTACAGCTTACTTACAAAAGTTAAGCAGGTTTCATTTCGAAATTCTACGCGTAATGGTCATAACGGTCAACAACGTCCGCCATGTTGAACTTTCTTATTTATGGCCCCATCTTCTCGAAATTTGGTAGGCGGCTTCCCTCCACTAACTGAAACCAATGTACGTACTTATTTCGGTAGTATGATGCCACTGTCGGATGCCATATTAAACTTTTCAACAGTCTTTGTTACTTATGGGCCCATCTTCAAGAAATTCTTTCGATCAAAGAACTGTCACTTACCGAGTGGTTTCCATGCCGGAGATACCACCTATCTTTTCCATTCTCTTTGTTACATATTGCACGGCCATATCAGGCTCACTCTTGATATCCGGAGGAACATTGTGTCTTATGTATTGAATGACTGGGACAGGTTCAAGGTGTGGACTGATGACGGTACAGGAGATAATTAGACTACACAGGAGCACTAAAAGAGTGAAATGCTTAAGCCCTTCACCTATGGTTCTGCATGTGAGTTGATGGCTGCCGCTGAATTGTTCGGTTGTCACTTTCAAGTGTACGAAATGGCCAAATATTTTACACCTTTCGACAACCGCCAATGCCTCTTAAACATCTTAGATTCACAGGTGATGATTTCAGTAGTGGACACTTTGATGTTTATGAATGTTTAAACTCTCAAAAGCTGGATGTGATTTTATCGATGAAACCGGTTGTGTGCTTACAACGCTTGACAGATGCCAAATGTCACTTCAACACAACAAATCCTGCAAATACTGTCGTAATTGAAACAAACCATGAAACTCAAACCGATTATGACAGCAGCAATCCAAGCTGTGAGATTTGAGACAAGATTACTGTTCACATGGCCAACTGTACGTTACATGCTCAAGAGTAAGCTGAGCGCACAGCTCGGTCATATTACAACCGGAGGGCCGAACTGACAACGTGGTATACAAAGAGATCCTTAACAAATAATTATTGGCATATTGTCCCACAGTTTAAAAAGGTTTAATTTTCTTCCTAATAAAAATTTGAATGCAGTACTTCGCCACTGCGAAGCGCGGGTATTTTGCTAGTATATATATATATGTGTGTGTGTGTGTGTGTGTATATATATGACAGCAGCAATCCAAGCTGTGAGAAAACAGTAAAATGGAGGCGTGTCAGACGTCGTGGTACATTTTCTGATGCAGCTACCGAAAACAACTTTGTGACGCTGCCACCAAATACACAAAACAATTACTTTGACAATCATGTTACATTATATTTAAAATGTTTCCTTTTCTTTTTCATAACTTCTTTAACACATGACATCGCTGCGAAGTGCGGGTATTTTGCTATATATATATATATATATCACAGCGACACTCATAACAGTGACAAAACAATTACATTAACAATCATGTTACGTTATTTTTAAAATTTTTCCTTTTCTTTTTCGTACCTTCTTTAACACACTACTTCTCCGCTGCGAAGCGCGGGTATTCTGCTAGTAACTTAATAAAGAAGGGAAAGTTATATAGAAAATGGTGGAAATAAAAAAGAGCAGCAGAGGGAGGAACAATCTCATTGAAGTCCATTAAACATTCTGGTGGTCTGCCCTCATTAGGGTAGCAACATAAGAACCAGAAAAAAATTATGTAAATTAATAAAAAAAAAATTCGCCTAACAGCAATAGAATGGCTGACCTCCCAGGACCAGCATTTGAGACCCCTAGTATGACTGTCAGTGGACTCCAGAGAGATTCTCTCTTTCTCTATAAGTCATTGTTTTTCTAACATTGGTTTTTTTTTTTGTTATAATATCCTTCATAAGGTTACAGAGTGGGTTGCATGCGCCATCTGTTGGAATGAGAAATGCAACAAACTTTCTTTATTTTATTTACTTGACAATTGCGCCCTCTAGGGTGCGTGTTGTGAGTGACATTGTGTGCACAGTATTGTAGGCTGCAGATCTCCTCTGTTGAATAAAGTTCAATTGCCTGATACGTGTGCTCTTAGATTTAAATGCTACACCAACAGTTCATGGTTTATCATGGACCGGTCCAGATAGCTCACAAACCAAAGTGTGGAGATGTGCAGGCAGCGCTGTGCTGTGGTTAAGACTTTGGACTTCACACCCTGAGGCTGTGGGTTTCAAATTCCACCACTGACACTGTGTGACCCTGAGCAAGTCACTTCACCTGCCTGAAAAACAAAAGAAATTGGACTGATTGTATCATTAATGTTGTAAGTCGCTTTGGATAAAAGGAGTCAGCCAAATCAATAAATGTAAATGTAGAAAAGTGATTAATCAGCAGTGGACAGGGAGCCATCATCTCAAATTTTTATGACTTATCAGCCGTGGAGACCTCATAGTCCTCATAAAACAAGTCAGCATATCGCAAGATGACCTCTAGTGCATTGAGGATGAGGATGTCAGTGTTGCAGTCCAACTCCAGCTCTGATGAGTAGTTTTTCACTGGGAAGATTCAGGACAAGGGCAGGCCGAGGAGATTCCCAACAGTGTGAACCTGCAACACAGGATGAAATGTCAATGAGGAGGGCAGACGTGACCTCCTGTGCTTTCCTACAGATTTATGTACAACAAGCTGCTGTGCCTGCTGAAGACAGGAAACAGAATAATATAAAAATATTTGCTGTCTCTTGCTCTGTTTGTACCTTCTGAGCCTTTCCTCCATATCCGTGTGTGTGTGTGTGTGTGTGTGTGTGTGTAAGCCTGTCTTCGCTATTGTGGTCCCATAACTCCTGCTTCTCAGACTCTGTTATTATTTTCGAGGCGCCTTTCTCACCTCCTGTCTGGTTGTATACTTTCTGTCTTTAAAGGCGACTCTCTCGGCGTGTGCCTTTACTCCTCGTGCATCTCACACTTCCTCTTACATCACATTATCAAAGCCAAACTGACCAATCAGATGGTTCACAGGGACTGGACAGATAGAGCTTTGTGTTTTATTACATAGTAGATAGAGTGTGATAAGATGTGCAGCATTAGTGCTTACCTTGTCCTTTATGAGCCAACTCCAATACGTCATATCTGTATTTTTGTTAATGACATGACAGACTTCATCAGTGTGAGTCAAAAGAGCAACAAGTGGGATTTCTAGGATACAAACAGAAAATGACGGATCATTAATAGCAGAAAAGGTGCTGGCAGGACGTCAACATGGAATACCAAACAAGCAGACCCTCATAGATTAACAGGCCTTGAGAAGGCAGAATCACAGTACGTTAGAGATCTGATACCACCAGAAATATCTCAGCTTGGACGACTTTAATTTGTTTAGATCAGCAGTTTAGAGTCCCAGTCTGGGGACACCTGTGGCTGAAAGTTTTTTAATCCAACTGTTTGGTCCACAATAGTAAAAAAAAAAACGTTACTTTATATTTGAGTATATATTTATAAATATTCAAATAGATAGATAGATAGATAGATAGATAGATAGAGTGAAAGGCACTATATAATTGATAGATAGATATCCAGTAGCAGAGTTGAAAAGCAAGGCCTGTCTTGTGGTGATACAAAGCACTTAAATTCACTGGCCTGTCAAATTGCAGGGCTCACTACAGACAACCTTCTCCCAAACTCAAGGGCAGGCTTCAAGACCTTCACATTTTTGTCACAAAAAAATTCAATTTGTTTGGTTGGTTTTTCCGGGCATAAACATAATGCTAAGGAAATTAATACTCCAGCATTCTGTTGGCACATTCTTTAATGCCCCTTATCTGTGCCCAGTTACTAACCCAGCCACAGGGGATGCACAAACCATTGTGTTTCTTCGTGCTGGTCCCAAGCCCAAATAAATGGGGGGTGTTACGTCAGGAAGGGCATCCAGTGTAAAATTTTGCCAAATCAATATACGGACAACAATACAAATTTCCATACCAGATCAGTTGAGCCCCGGGTTAATAACGACCACCACCAGTACTGTTAGCCAACAGGGTGCTGGCGTAAATTGGGCTACTGATGGCCAAAGAAGGAGAAGAAAAGGGTGGAGACGTGTCTGGAGACAGGAGGAGAGGAGGAAGGTAAAGAAAGTGGATCTGAGGGTAGGAACTTTGAATGTCAGCAGTATGACTGGTAAGGGGAGAGAGTTAGCAGATATGATGGAGAGAAGGAAGGTTGATATATTGTGTGTGAAGAGACTAAATGGAAGGGGAGTAAGGCCAGGTGGATCAGAGGAGGATTCAAATTGTTCTATCATGGTGTGGATGGGAGGAGAAATGGAGTAGGAGATATTCTGAAGGAACAGCACGTCAAGAGTTATTTGGAGGTGAAAAGAGTGTCAGACAGAGTGATGATGATGAAGCTGGAAATTGGAGGTGTGATGATGAATGTTGTTAGTGTATATGCACTGCAAGTTGGGTGTGCGATGGGTGAGAAAGAAGATTTCTGGAGTGAGTTGGATGAAGTGATGGACAGAAAGTGGTGATTGGAGTCCATTTCAATGGGCATGTTGGTGAAGGGAACAGAGGAGATGAGGAGGTAATGGGTAGGTATGGTGTCAAGGAGAGGAATGAAGAAGGTCAGATGATAGTGGATTTTGCCAAAAGGATGGACATGGCTGTGCTGAATACGTGTTTTAAGAAGAGGGAGGAACATAGGGTGATGTACAAGAGTGGAGGAAGATGCACACAGGTAGATGACATCCTATGCAGAAGAGTTGATCTGAAGGAGATTGGAGACTGCAAAGTGGTGGCAGGGGAAAGTGTAGTTAGGCAGCATTGGATGGTGGTCTGTAGGATGACGTTGGAGATCAAGAGAGTGAGGGCAGAGCCAAGGATCAAATAGTGGAAGCTGAAGAAGGAAGACTGCAAGGTTGAGTTTAGGGAGGAGGTGAGACAGGCACTGGGTGGCAGTGAAGAGTCACCAGACAGCTGGGCAACTACAGCAGATGTAGTAAGGGTGACAGCAAGAAGGGTGCTTGGCGTGACATCTGGACAGAGGGAGGAGGAAAAGGAAACCTGGTGGTGGAATGAAGAAATACAGGAGAGCATACAGAGGAAGAGGATGGCAAAGAAGAAGAGGGATAGTCAGAGGGAGTCAGAAAGTAGAAAAGAGTACAAGGAGATAAGGTGTGAGATGAAGAGAGAGGTGGTGAAGGCTAAAGAAAAGGCGTATGATGAGTTATATGAGAGGTTGGACACTAAGAAAGGAGAAAAGGACTGGTGGGCTAGATAGAGGGGCGGAGCTGGAAAAGATGAGCAGCAAGTTAGGGTGATAAAGGATAAAGATGGAAACAAACTCACAAGTGAGGAGAGTGTGTTGAGCAGATGGAAAGAGTACTTTAAAGGGCTGATGAATGAAGAGAACGAGAGAGAGAAGAGGTTGGATGATGTGGAGATAGTGAATCAGGAAGGGCAATGGATTTATTTCTAGTAGGATTGAATACTGCACTGTGGTGTTTACTGGATGTTCAAACTGTTCTTTATTCAGCCTCCAGTTAATCCAAAATGCGGATGCAAGAATTATTACAAGAACAAGAAAATATGAACACATAACCCCAGTTCTTAAATCTTTACACTGGCTACCGGTTAAGTTTAGGGCAGATATTAAAATTCTCCTTTTAACATATAAAGCATTAAATGGCCAAGGTCCGACTTACTTGTCTGAACTTATCATGACTTACAAACCTGAGCGCACATTAAGATCACAAGATGCCGGTCTGCTTATGATTCCAAAGATTAATAAAATAACAGTGGGAGGTCGAGCTTTTAGTTACAGGGCCCCTAAACTGTGGAATGGTCTTCCTGCTGCCATAAGAGATGCCCCTTCGGTCTCAGCTTTTAAGACTCACTACTTCAGTTTAGCACACCCTGACTAGAGCTGCTGATTAACTGTACAGACTGCATCTCTGTTGTCAGTCATTAGCACTAGAACAGACGTAACATGGTAGTTCTAATTGAATACTCACCCTCACCTTTTCTATTTCTCTTCTCGGTACTCATATGTGGCACTTGGTGCCATGGCTCACCTGCCAAGTTGTTTTTCCTGCCTATGGTAAAGTCATCCCTGATGGAGGATCACAAGAATCATGGGAAATAGGGGTCCTTTCATCGGATTGGCTGGCCCAGCACTGTTTCAGCTGTGGAATGGCCAAATGGGGGAGGCAGCTTGATGGATGAGGTCTCCAGGACTCTAAAATATCCAAATCTTATTATGTGATATCATCTACTGTTAAATTCTGCTCCGTACTTCTAAATTTTTTATTTTTATACTGTATTGAGGAATTGTTCTGTTCTGTATATTGTATTGTATTGACCCCATTCTTTTGACACCCACTGCACGCCCAACCTACCTGGAAAGGTGTCTCTCTTTGAACTGCCTTTCCTGAGGTTTCTTCCATTTTTCCCTACAAGGTTTTTTTTTGGGAGTTTTTTCTTGTCTTCTCAGAGAGTCAAGGTTGGGGGGCTGTCAAGAGGCAGGGCCTGTTAAAGCCTATTGCGGCACTTCCTGTGTGATTTTGTACTATACAACAAATAAATGGCATTGTATTGTATTGTATTAGCAGGGAGGAATTAAGGACAGCGATGAAGAGGATGAAAAATGGAAAGGCCGTTGGTCCAGATGACATACCTGTGGAAGTATGGAGGTGTTTAGGAGAGATGGCAGTGAAGTTTTTAACCAGATTGTTAAATGGAATCTTGGAAAGTGAGAGGATGCCTGAGGGGTGGAGAAGAAGTGTACTGGTGGGCCGATATTTAAGAATAAGGGGTGTGTGCAGGACTGCAGTAAATACAGGGGGATAAAATTGATGAGCAACAGCATGAAGTTATGGGAAAGAGAAGTGGAAGCTCAGTTAAGAAGTGAGGTGATGATCAGTGAGCATCAGGATGGTTTCATGCCATGAAAGAGCACCACAGATGCGATGTTTGCTCTGAGGATGTTAATGGAGAAGTAGAGAGAAGGCCAGAAGGAGTTGCATTGTGTTTTTGTGGACCTGAGAAAGCAAATGACAGGGTGACTGAGAGGAGCTGTGGTATTGTATGAGGAAGTCGGGAGTGGCAGAGAAGTACGTAAGAGTTGTACAGGATAAGAATGAGGGAAGAGTGACTGTGGTGAGGTCTGCGGTAGGAGTGACAGAGGTGGGATTACATCAGGGATCAGCTCTGAGCCCTTTCTTATTTGCAATGGTGATGGACAGGCTGACAGACGAGATTAGACAGGAGGCCCTATGGACTGTGATGTTTGCTGATAACGTTGTGATCTGTAGCGAGAGTAGGGAGCAGGTTGAGGAGACCCTGGATAGGTGGAGATATGAGGAGAGGAATGAAGGTCAGTAGGACCACCATGACAGAATACATGTGTGTGAATGAGAGGGAGGTCAGTGGAATGGTGAGGATGAGGGGAGTAGAGTTGATGAAGGTGGATGAGTTTAAATACTTGGGATCAAAAGTACAGAGTAATAGGGAGTGTGGAAGAGAAGTGAAAAACAGAGTGCAGGCAGAGTGGAGTGGGTGAAGAAGAGTGTCAGGAGTGATTTGTGACAGACGGGTATCAGCAAGAGTGACAGGGAAGGTCTACAGGACAGTAGTGAGACCAGCTTATGTTATATGGGCTGGAGACGGTGGCACAGGAGACTGGAGGTGGCAGAGTTAAAGATGTGAAGATTTGCATTGGGTGTGACAAGGATGGACAGGATTAGAAATGAGGACATTAGAGGGTCAGCTCAAGTGGGACGTTGGGAGACAAAGTCAGAGAGGCGAGATGGCATTGGTTTGGACATGTGCAGAGGAGAGATGCTGGGTATATTGGGAGAAGGATGCTAAGGATAGAGGTGCCAGGGAAGAGGAAGGACTAAGAGGTGTATGGATGTGGTGAAAGAGAACATGCAGGTGATGGGTGTCACAGAAGATGATGGAGAGGACAGAAAGATATGGAAGAAGATGATCCACTGTGGCAACCCCAAATGGGAGCAGCCGAAAGAAGAAGATATACTGTATATAGGGTGGTCCAGATCTAATTATGCAGTTTTCATTACGCTATAACATATTAAGTTTATTACATAGAAAATCACCCAGATAATCCTGGACCATCGAGAAGTGTGCAAACTGACGACATGAAGAATTGTCTTTGCGCCAAACTGGAATCGTCCCCACATAAATCAAAGTCATCCAGATGATCTGCGTCTGCATAAATAGATCTGGACCACCCTGTATATATATATATATATATATATATATATATATATATATATATATATATATATATATATATATATATATATATATATATATAATATATATATATATCAGCTTTAATTACTCTATCCTTTAGAAATGTCTCTAACCTTCCACTTAAAGAATATTAATAAAGGCAACCTAATCTTAATCAGTTCGCTAACCCTACAGAAATGAATAAGAAGACATGAAGGTGAAATTAAAATCTTCTCATGTTTGTAAGGAACAGATGCCATCTTGGTTACAAACAACAACTACAGGAAATATGACATTAAAAATCAGAACAAGAATTTTAAAAATCTAAGGTTAACAGAACTTAAAAGAATAGAGGACCTGGGGCCTCACGTATAACGCCGTGCGTAGAACTCGCACTATAACATGGCGTAAGCACAAAAGCCGAAATGTGTTTACGCACAGAAAAATCCAGATGCAGGAATCTGTGCGTACTCCAACTTCCACGTTCTTCCGCTACATAAATCCCGATCAGCGTGAAAACTAACGCGTGCACGCGCATTTTATAACGCCCAAATCCTCCCAGAATTACGCCTATTTGAATATGCAAATCAATATAAATCGCCCTTAAGCGCAGCCTTCTGTGAAAAGACAATGGGAAAAGCACGGGGAAAAATATAAGAAATTCAGCGAATACCAAGTGGAGGCAAAGGAAAAACATACTATTTGTTCAAATAAGCCGTGGTATAATCAACAAAATGAAGTTGATCGAGTGACATAGCGTGTTGGAGAAACTTGAAAGCTCACATTCACAAAATCGCACAGTGCCGGAAATAAAAAAGAAGTCACATATCAAAGTTGCTGTGAAAAGAAGAGTCATAGCCCACCGTCTGAGTGTCATATGAAAGTTTATTAGGGTACAGAGAAAAAAAGACACACAGTGAGGAAAAAGCACGAAATGTCAACTTCAATCTCGACATTTCCACTTTAATCACGTAGTTTATTTTGTCATTTAGTAGAACATTATAAACTTCATCTTAAAATCGTTTAATTAACCAGTTTCTCAAATCACATCGTAATTAAAGTAGCACGTTAAATGCTTTGTTTTGTATTTGATCTTCTACTCGTATGTGATCTGTGTGTGTGAATCACTACTTGCTTCTTAAACTGGCTCTCTTCCTCCAACTGGACACAGAGTCCATTACATTCGTGATATTACAGCTCTCTGAATAACTAAAATACTGAGATGTATACGTGATGTCATTTTCATGATGATAGGAGTTAAAGCACGTTATTAAACATGTGTTTCATGAGCCTCGTGCTCATGACAAGCATTTATCTTTTGTCGAAATTTGTCGCTGCGTTTTTAGCTGTGTTGTTATTTTCTCTTTCTGTTTTATATTCAATATATATTGGCGTAGCTGTCACTGCAGTCCTTGCTTTTCTTTCCCCAAGTAACCGATCGCCATACAATCAGTTCTGTAATAGAAGTTAAGCCATCTGTAAGCTTAGCGCCGATTCTTCAAAACGTTTAAAGAACATTGAAATATCTTCGTAGTACATGTTTAATTATTCTATCCTTAATGACACTCCCAGTGAAGAATATAGATTATTTAAATGAAGTTCAAGTTTTATGTGTATAATTTAACAAACATATTTTGCTGCATTTCACCTTAAAAATGATATCGTCATCATATGTAAATACGCGCTTTATAAAGTGGCTCAGGTTGTGAGATATTATAACTGTAGTGCAAGTTTACAGTGAGGTGATTGTACTTATAAGTCCTAACAGTTCTACAAGGAGCAATTGATTGAGTGCATTTAAAGTTCTTGGGATTAAACTGTTTCTGAACCGCGAGGTCCATACAGGAAAGGCTTTAAAACGTTTTGCCGTGGCTGAGACAGCGTGTCTTTGATTCTGTATACCGATAATTCTCTTTCCGATCAGCTGCTGCTGTGATTCACACTCAGATACAGTGATATAAATACAGTCGTGCAGTGAGAGTAATATGGAAAAAGATGATCTGCTGTGGCAACTCCTAACAGGAGCTGAAAGAAAGAAGAAGAAGAAGAAGAAGAAGAAGAAGTGAGAGTAACAACGTTTAAGCAGTTCTGGTATTTGGAATACTATGGCTGTTCCCTGGACTATTATATTGTTACAAGTTCATTACAATCAGATGCATTACACTAATAAACAATATGCGGTTAGTTTCTGTGTATTTATAAAGCCGCGTCATGAAAATAATGAGTAATCACACAGGAACAGTACCATTGCTTTGACGCTGGGTGCCGGCAGTTTGCAAAACCGAGCGGAGAACTTGCGTACGACAAGGCATGAGGTACCGTGGAAAAGTGCAAGGCTTTACGCCAAGTGTAGGTTTTATACATCGCGATTTGAATGTGGAAAAGTTCTTACGCAACATTTCTGTGCGTACGCACCGTTTATACATGAGGTCCCAGGAATTTAGAAAATGCTTAAAGTAAATTGAAAAGTTAAAGATCATTTTACGAAAAACGGTTTAGAACAAAGAGAAGAGCTTTATGAACGCTAACGATTATTGGGGTTTTCTTTAAAAGTATTAACGGTACAAATTTTAAAATGGGCTTGAAAGATACACTAATTCAAGGGAATTAAAGAAAAAATAAAGATACTTTAAACTAAATCGTTTAAATATGTTTAATCCGGTTTAAATGGAAAGCAAGCAGCTGATTGGCTGGAGGGAGGATCGATGACATAACTAGGACCAAACACGGAAGTTGCTGTCATTCCAAACAGAGGAGCGCTGGAGGAGAGATTGCAGAATTAGCAGACAGCGACATGAAAAGAAACGTAGTCAAGAGTATCATAAAAATAATAAAGAGAGCTTGTAAGGAGGATTAAGCAAAAAGAAAGAGATGGACAATCAATTGGTGTTTTTAACACTCGTTAATACCTGATAGCAAAGGTCCAGCGCGAGACTTGAGGGTCTCTATTGGACAAAACAGTGTTTCGCCAGCCGCCGCCAGCGGTCTACTGGGAGTTGTACATTGGCTTTTTGGCAGCCCGCTAGTGGCTGCAGCCGGTGGCTTACAATCAGTCTTCGGGTGACAGGAGAGCATTTGCTGACAAAAATCCATATGGTGGCAAAAGAGCAGCTCACTACTGAAAGCGGCAAATATAGGAGGCAGTCAGGATCGAACCAGGGACTCTTGATTACAAGTCAGCAATTCTTACCGCTACGCCAGAGAAGCTGTTGTATCGTCCTTGAACCTTTTGTGAAAGTGTTTATTTGATCTTTGGACTTCAGACGTCACACATTCTATAGTTTATGCCTACATTTTGTAACATTTATTACTAAAATATGAAAAAGTTTCTGTTTAACAATGTGTTTACACAGATTACTGTAGAAACGGAACTCACATGAAATGCATTTGTTCCAAATAACGATCTTTTATTTCCACTCTAAAACTCCAGCAGTTCACTCACTTCCAGATAATCAAACAAGGCACGAGCTGGGAGAACTTAGTGAACATTCTGCGATGGTGGGGGGATGGAATAGCAGGCTGCTTGCTGCTTGTCTTAATCAGCACATTTACAGGACAAAAGACACTGACGGAGAGGTGCGAATGGATTTAAGGTGGGCCGGATTTACGAGTTTTCTCTTGGCTCTGGTAATTCTAGTGTTAAAGCTGTCATATTTACGACTTTTAGTTACATGCAGGGACTGCTTGAAGTCTGCGATTCCTAGACATCACCAGGTGCCGAGGATCTTCTCTGGTGATGCTCTGCCAAGCCTCTCAAGCAGCTATCTTCAGCTTCTGCTTGTTTTGGGTGGTTGTCCACTTAAGGTCTGCTCAATTGGATTGAAACTGGGTGACTGGTTTGGCCTTTCAAGAATTTTCCATTTTTTACCTTTAAAAAAGACTCCTCTGCTGCCTGGGCTTTATGTTTGGCTCATCATCTTGCTATAGGATGAAGCACCACCAGTGAGCTTGGAGGCTTTACTGGAACTCCTGCAGATCAGATGTTTCTATCCACCTCACAATTCATTGTGCCACTCTCGTCAGCAGTTCCATTACCAATGTAGAGAAGTGTGCCAGGACCAGTGGCAACCACACATGCCCAAGCCGTAACACCCCCAGCACTGCCGTGTTTAACAGATGAGGTGGTCTGCTTCGCACTTCTCTTTCATTGCCACACATTGCCCTTGTCATCACTCTACGCAGGTTCATCTTTGCCTCGTCTGTCCACAGGACATTTTTTTGCAGAATTCTTCTGACTCTTTTAAGTCCTTCATCACAAACTGTAATTTGGCCATCCTGAGTTTATGGCTAAGTAGTGGAAGAAGAAAATAGCATCAACCCCGAGATGCTTGGGTTTTGTTTCATCTCGGCAGAGTGACGTCCACTGAGCTCCTCCATTTGACCCAATTTATCGGAGCTCGCATGGCACTGCCATATCTGTCCGTGTCTTTTGCAGACACACATGTAGACCTGGAGATGCCGCCTTGGAGACACCTGCAGCTTTACGATGCTTTTCTTGGATGCACTGCACTGGACTTGATAACTAGAAGATGCGGAAACAGTCAGCATTTAAATCATTGAAGCTTTATGAAAGTGAGCAGTGGCTGATCATTGTAACAAGCCAACCAGAAGAATCACAGCCTCATATAAACCAACAGGACCAGCACACAAGTATTTATTATACATATTAATATCCATAATTATCAGAGCTCATACTTTATTTCTAATTGGCACAGTAAACAGCAGCTTACCCATCTAACTCTCTTACTGCACATTGCTTTTTGCTCCTTTTCTCCCATTTCTTACAAAGTTAAGGAGTCGCACTGTTGTACTGGGCAGTGATTGGTCAGGACCTCTGAGAAGAAAATGGCACTTGGGCCAATGAGGAGAAAGGGGAGGAACTTGCTCCACTGTAGCCACACCTCTGTAAACATCTCAGCTGAAAAGTCAAGTCATGGTGACAAAGTGACATCAAAACAGTGGTTCTCAAACTGTGGGCCGTGTCCCCCCTAGTAACAAAAAGGGGGGCACAAAGATGCGAAAAAAAGAAAACAAGAATCAATAATATGAAAAATACATCTGTTGAAACCAAAACAAATTAACTTAAACTACATTCTAATACTGGAAAAATAAATCTAGAGTTAGATAAATGTCGATAAAAGTTACGTAGGTATAATAACATATGCATCTATGATATATCATTAATTAAAAAGAACAAATTGGTATTAGTGGGCTCCTTTAAAAAAAAACGTGAGGGGGGGCGCGATTGAAACTGTTATGAAAACTCGGGTCATAAATACTTAAAGGTTGAGAAACACTGCATCAAAAGCAAAAGAAATGAAATTCTGAGCTCTGTGGCCGCAGACTGGACACTTACTGTAGCGATCGACGGGGTTTCTGCTGAGCTTTGGAATCTCCTTCATCACAAAGAAAGTTTCCTTCTGTATGCACTGGTCAATTTTTACGGGGTGAAATAGAAAACAAGAGTAAATGATGGCAGCCCAATGGGCATTTCCACCTAGCTAAGTCGACTTGCAATGTTAACAAAATGTTGGAAATCACGTTGTGTTCAATTCAACAATAAAAAAAACCCTAAAACTACGGATTCTAATAAAATGGCAACATGACACCAACGCACATTACTGAATGGCTTTGAAAAAATCGTAATCATCGTAAAACAAATCAGCGTATCGCAGGATGAGCTCCAGAGCTTTGAGGATCAGTATGTCGGTGCTGCAGTCCAACTCCAGCTCAGATGAGTAGTTCTTCACTGGGACGATGCAGGAGACGGGCAGGCCGAGCAGATTACCAGCGGCGGTCACCTGAAACACAAGGCGAGTGGTCACTTACTGCTGGACAGAGGGTGGGCCGATTTCTCTCACCAGATGGAGAGAAGCAGCAGAAACTCGACTTGCCTTGTCTTGGACGTGTCGGCTCAGATAAACACGACTCACGTCCTTATCGACGCCGTGGCAGACCTCATCGATGTGAGTCAGCAGAGCCAGCTGTGGCACCCCTAAAAATAAAAAGAGGGCAACGTGAAATCCCAATGTGTCTGACCATCTTATTGAACTCACTGTGTGTGAAGAATACATGAAACTAAAGTAAACCTCCACCAAGGATATGGATGGTGGAGTGAGACGAGTGCATTTGGTAACCGTCTACTGGCCTGTCCAAGTCTCGATGTTTGGTCACTGAGTTCTGGCCTGTCCTTCTCAGGATGCACCCTGTCGTCTTGCAAACAAGCTCACCTTAAAGTGATCGAACCGCAACATGTAGGAGTATGGAAGACCACCTGTAATGTTCTCAAAAATTAGATGTTATCCTCAGCAAGGTGGCTGCATCTCGCTGCAGCGTTTAAATGTAAAGGACGACCAGACGTTCACGACACCAAACTCAGGGCAAATGTCCAGGGTGGCTGTTGAAGGAGGGAGCAGAACATTTCTTATAGCATTTAAACAGTGGGCTTTCTATGCTAAACCAGCTTGCCACAGTTATGTGAGAAAGTTAGTGCACCCCATGGAAATGATTGACTTTTTCATCATATTTGAACTGGCAAACATTCACTCTTCATGCAAACCGCGCCTAAAGATAGAGGTGATCTACTTGAAGAAAAGACGCATCAAACTGACACGGTGTGTTCATTCTGATAATCTAAATGAATAAAAATGGAGATCTGTCACAGGAAGAAGTGAAGTCCACCCCTACACTCCTCAGCAATTCAAACCCATTAAAGTAGAATCAGCCCTCCCAGATGAGGTGCCAATGGTTAGGATGTCTGCAGGTGGACCGGACTGTCTTCTTTAAACCTCAGATATCGAGGGTCTGGAATTGTCTTTGATGTGTGTGGTGTCATCATGAGAAGATTAAGAGAGCTCTCTAAGGCCCTCAGAAAGAAGGTTGTGGACACCTCAGAGTCTGGCAAAAGATATCAAAAGATCACCAAGTTACCTGAAACCAATCACTCTATTGGAAGGAAAATCATCTACAAGTAGTGTAGATTTCAAATAACTGATAATTTGTGATGGACTGGTCAGTCCAGCAAATTCAGTCCAAGAGGTGACTGTTGGATAGTAAAAGAAGTCTCCAAAAACATCAACATTTCACCACTGGATCTGTAGGTAAATCCTGCAAAAGTTGATGTCAAAGTCTGTGCATCTACAATTAGAAAGAGATTCCACAAATCTGACCTGCATGTCAGGTGTGCCAAGAAAGCCAAAAAGAACATCAAAGCAAGATGACAGTTTAGCATTGAACATCTAGACAAAGACCAGACCTTCTGGAGCAATGTGCTCTGGACAGACGAATCAAAGACAGAGTTGTCTGGCCACTGCCACAGTAGACATGTTTGGAGAAAACAGAAAAGAGCATTTTTGGAGAAGAACCTCATAGCAGCAGAGAAGCATAGTGGTGGAAATGTTCTGGTTTAGGGTTCGCTTTGGGCAGCTTGAGGTCATCAAGTCAGCTATGAATTCTGCATCACAAGAAAGTGTGCTTAAGGAGAATGTGAAGCTGAACAGAAAATGGACCTTACAACATGATAATTATCTGACTCACACAAGCAAACCCACCAAGGAATGGCTCGGAAAGAATTCATGGAGAACTAATGACTAGCCCAGTCAAAGCCCTGATCTGAATCCCATTGAAATGTTGTGGAGGGGTTTGAAATGGGCAGGATATGCAAGAAAACCCACAAACAACTTGAAACTGAAAAATTTACATGAGGGAACGGGCAAGTTGATGTTAGAGACAGGTGGGTTTTATGAAAATTACCTACAAGAAGGGGGCTGTACCAGTATCTCAGGTCTTTTTCCCCCTGTAGTCCATCACATCTGTTGATCTTGAATACATCAGTGAAAATGCTAATTTTCTGTTTTTACTTGAGTTTATCACCTTTATCTGTTGACAGTACCTGCATGAAGATCTACGGTTTGTTTTTCAAATATGGTGAAAAAGACATCAATTTCCATAGGGGGGGGTCTACTTATTTTATCACATAATTAAAACTTACTTGTTGTAATGGGAATAAAATAATGCTGAGAAATGAGCCGAATGTAGGCCTGTACAAAAGGAATGTGTCTTCTGAAACTTGATTTGTTCAAATCCTTCACTGTTGTTTCACTTTGCTGCTGTTTACTTGTAAAATGTGGCATTTTATGATGTTTGTCTGTGTGGTGTCTTTATAGGATCAGTTTGAACTGGTTAAGAAAATACACTGCTGACACATTAATGATAAAGAACAAGAACACCCATGTGGCAGGCGGGCAGCCGGGACGCCCCTTCTACACATGTTCTGGGGGAGCAATCATGGACTACTCAATACCACCCCCGGGACGCTTGGTGGCAGCCTCCTTGGCTGAGGATGGCGCCTCAGTTTCCCGCAGGGCTCCATGGCAGATGGAGTTCTCCACAGCCCTGTTGGGATCTGGGGTGGCTGCCAGGGGGTGCTGCATGGGTCCCTGAGTCGGCCTGGAAGTGCAATCTGAAGCAGGTGATCAAGCACCTGGAGCTCTTCTGGGTGGGCTATAAAAAGGGCTGGCAACCACTCCGAGCCAGATTCGGGAGTTAGAGGGTGAGGTTGCCAGGGAGGAGTGGTGGTGCCAAATGGGAGTGTATTTGTGGTTTGATAAAGTGCTTTTGGGACTATGTTGTGGCTGGAGGGTTCATGGGGAAGACGTGCCCTCCAGGTGAAGAAAAATAAAAGTCTTGTTGGATTTTACACGTGCCTCTGTGTCAGTCTGTGCCAGGTCGGGCGCAATACAGCGTCCACTTTCAAAACCCCTAATGATGCCACCTTTATATTTTGTAGTCATCCACCTTTATATTTTGTAGTCATCCGTATAATATAACGAAACTTGGGTGGTACGGTGGCGCAGTGATAGCGCTGCTGCCTCACCGTAAGGAGACCTGGGTTCGCTCCCCAGGTTCTCCCCATGTCTGCGTCGGTTTCCTCCCACAGCCCAAAGACATGCAGGTTAGGTGCATTGGTAATCCTAAATTGTTCCTAGTGTGTGTGTATGCCCTGCGGTGGGCTGGCGCCCTGCCCGGGCTTTGTTCCTGCCTTGCGCCCTGTGCTGGCTGGGATTGGCTCCAGCAGACTCCCGTGACCCTGTATTTAGGATATAGCGGGGTGGACAATGACTGACTGACTGACTGACTGACTAAATGCAAACTTTGCATGTGGAAAAAGTGCACCCTTCCATTCTTCACTACCTCAGATACCTGAAATCAGAATCAGGTGCAAATGATAAGAATGATCATTTCAGAGGATCTTGGAGGCGCCCGTCTTATTTAAACTAACTCAGACGTTTAGTTTGTGGTTGAAGTGTGTGTCCTCACCATGCTGAGATCGATAGAGCTCCCAAAGGCCTTCATAAAGAAGCTTCTAGATGCCTAAGAGTCTCAGAAGGGACTTCAAAAGATCTCCAGACAATCGGGAATCAACCGTTCCAACGTCTACAACTGGAAAAAACTTCACACAACTGCCAACTTTTAAACTGCAGTGAATGAAACAGTGTTTTTATCGTTTGGGCCAGGGGTTTTTGACTGTTCCCCTTTCCCTTTCTGATTTTTTTTTTAATTTAGAAGCCTTTATTTCTTTGGATTTGCTTTGTGGTTTTGACTTTTCACTTTGTTCATCTCCTGGTCCTTCCTCTTTAGCCCTGTGCCCTGCCTTAATCCACCTCACAAAGAGCTTTTGATAAATAATCTTTCAATCCCCAAAGGGCCGGATGCTTAGGCAGACCATAAAAACAGTGAAGCAGGTTCCCTTGAACTGACCGTCTCCCCCGCCCTCACTTGATTACCAAGGTCTCGGATCTTCAGCCGCAGCTCCTTCAGCCCTTGCTGGATGTCATCAGGATAGGTCTGCACTTTTCTGGCATCGACCGCAAAGGCCACACAGGCGATTTTGTTTGTTATGCCCGGGCTGCTGACATACCCGCTGGTGTCACTGCAAATGGCATGAGAGGAGTCAAACTGCAGAAAGAGAAACACAGAAAGATGTCAGAGAAAAAAGGGCTTCACTGCTTCAGTGTGCGCCAACATCACTCAGGACACGGCCACTGACATCACTTGTGACACTCCAATTGTTGACAAGTCAAATTAATGAACGCATTGTTTCAATGGCTAAAGAAGAAAGACGAGCACAGTGAACTCAAAGAAAGAATATGTGGTAGAAGTTAAGATGTCTGCAAGTTCGCTGTGGTTGGTTGATATTTTCACTGCTAAATCTTTTGAGACATCATCTGCACAATGGTTAAGCATTGCATTTTTCATTCCAACAGATGGTGCATCTCAGTGTAGTAGAGATTCCTCTAATCAGTGCCTCACAATTGAAGTGACAGATAAACAGACAACACTATAACTTAATAAAGCAAAATTTAAATAGAAAAAATAATGATCTTCAATTAAAACAATAATAAAGGGAGAGCGAATTTTACTGGAGTCCATTAAGTATTGTGGTGATCCGTCATTATTTATGCCACAAAATGACATCAAATCCAAGCAATAAGTCCAATTAACAGCTGCAAAGAGAGCACATTAGCCTCTGAGGGATTAATGATGGTTGTGCCATCTTGAAAATTGAGTCAGAGTCTTCATGTTGCTTGTCCATTGCCTTAATGGTATCTTGTGAGTTTCCTTCCCAACTGAACTCAGGACACCTGGGAGAACTCAAAATGTGCAGGCTTGGCCTCCAGAACTCGGAGGCATTCTGCTCGAAATAAGCCTTAACCCAAAATCTACAAGCAGGATTCTGGCCTGCAAAGGCTTAAATAAAATAAAAATGAGGATTTAAAAAAAAACAAAAAAACACTCAATACAGGAAGAGGGGGAACCACAGTAAAACCCTGGTCCAGAAATATTAAAAACAACTATTCTTTATTGTTATGCTACAGCTAGGATTGCTGCCCTAACTCAAGTTAATGCCTTGCGTAAGTAATCTTTTAGTTGTTTACTTCAGTTCTTTACGTATTTTATTTATTTAGTATGGTTAATATGGAGTTGTTTATTAATTATTTCTCAACTGTGCATTATATCGATTTTCTCTGTCATAGTGTTAATCATTGTCTGCCTCAACTCATGTAGGTGCAGCCTAAGGAGGTGGTGCCCCCTAATTAGCTAGCTGGGGTGCTGGCTGGTAGCAGCAGTAAGGCTAAAGAAGGCTCAACATGTCAGGAAGATGACCTTTCATGGCTGCAATAAGTAAATGAACCCTTTGGAATTCCCTGAATTTCTGCATTGATTGATAATAAAGTGTAGTCTGATCTTCAGTGATGTTAATTCATTTAACTAGTAACAGGTAATTTAATTAAACTAGTAACACATGTACAGTTGGACTTTTCATGCTGCAGGTCCATGTCGGTTGCGAACTACAAGATGTGCCAACAGGGGTAGGTGCCAGGGCTGTAGGCAAAGGGGCAGCACATTAGTCTACAAGTTAAAAAGACATCATAGATGATTAACAGAATGTGCCGTGTGCACTGTTTGCATTTATGCTCAGCCTTTAAGTGTGTTATTGTGGGAGAAATTGCACTTCTTGCTTTCAATAATATCAGGTTTACTATTGTGGTGTGAAATTTTGCATATAAGTTGATAAATATTTTGTTTAAGTCTTTATTTGTAAGTTATAACACTAATGTCTATCATTGATAAGAACAGCAGTGGTTAGATGGTTAACAACCCCCTTTTAGGACCGAGTCTCTTTGACATTTTATGACAGAGTTGGGTGAAGTGCCTGGAACCAGTATGGCAAATGATTCTCTGCAGGACCCTCTCAGTCAACCCTGACAGGAAAGTCAGACTGCCTATCTGGCAAGCTTCACCTTAACATATGGCTTTTGGGGCGTTGGCAGGTGTGAAGGTATTCTGTGCCCCATTGATCTGAAGTATGGCTGTTTGGACTTGGCTTGTATCAGAAGCCTTTAAGTACCACAACGCCTTATTGGCTGTAGGGTGTGGACTGAGAACCTATAAATTTGCTTTCTTTACACCCCTCTCTCTCTCTCTTACCAAACTAATGAAAGGCCATCTCACACCATGAACTGAAAAGGACAACACAATGGAGAGCGCAGCTCGGCAGCCATATTGAGACAGGCATGCGGCCTGTTCTGAAGAAAGTTGACCTCAAATGACGACTTAACTAGAGATATTTAAAGTAACTAACAAGTCTGTGTGCCACCTGACTCTGCATTTATCAGATTTTATGGTTGCCAATGTTCAAATGTACTTTGCTTATTGTTATTTTTATGAATATTCTCAATAATACATTGTTCAAAGTGTAACTTAACTCCTGCTTGTCTTTTACTATACCTAATTGCCGGAAGTTATAAATGTAGAAGAGAAGCTGGGGAGAAGTTATAAAGTATAATACCTTAGAAACAGTGGTAAGTCTGGGAGATCTGAGGCATTCTGACAAAGGCTACACATTAATAATACAAAAGGGGAAAGTAGAGTTATAGAGAACTCGTACAAGACAAAACACTATTGTTTAGAAAAGTCTCCATTAATGTTCTTTTTACTTGAATGTTTGTTTTAATATTTCATGCATACTGCTTACCAAAGACTGCAGCAATTATTCAATTAACATTTAATGACATTTCTAGCCATTTACTCCTCAAGGCCTATGCCAGGGTTCAGGAATGGAGGGTCCAGCTGTTGGTCGAGCCTCGGATTCAGGTGATCAATGTGGATTTCATCCCGGCTGTGGAATGCTGGATCAGCTTTTTACCCTCACAGTGATTTTGCAGGATTCATGAGAGTGTGACCAACCAGCCTGCATGTTGTTTTGTGGAATAACGATGGGGTTCATCAGGGGGAACCTGTGGGTGGTGCTTCAGAAGTATGGGGTATCAGGCCAGCTGTTGCAGGCTGTTCAGTCCTTGTACAACTGGAGTGAGAGTTTGGTTTGCATGGGTGCCAGTAAGTCAGACTCGGTCCCGGTTGATGTGCCCTTTGTCACCGATTCTGTTCAGAATTTTTATGGACGGAATTTCTAGGTGCAGCCAAGCAGTAAAGAGGGGGACCCAACACCGCCTCACACGGTGACCGAGCTGCAGGCTATGCACGTATATATGTACGTAAGTAGGATTCAGTTAGCGTTGGGAACCCGCGTACCAAATTGCTTGAAGATGGGCCCATAAGTAACAAAGACTGTTGAAAAGTTCAATATGGCGGCCGACAGTGGCATCATACCACCGAAATAAGTACCAAATTTCAGCCTTCTAAAGTTGGAGAATTAGTGACGTTGGAAAATTCAATATGGCGGCTGGCAGTGGCATCATACCACTGAAATAAGCATGTACATTGGTTTCGGTTAGCGCAGGGAAGCCGCCTACAAAATTTTGTGAAGATGGGGCCATGAATAAGAAAGTTCAACATGGTGGACGTTGTTGACCGTTATGACCGTTACACGTAGAATTTCGAAATGAAACCTGCTTAACTTTTGTAAGTAAGTTGTAAGGAATGAACCTGCCAACATTTAGCCTTCTACCTACACAAGAAGTTGGAGAATTAGTGACGTTTTAAAGTTCAATATGGCGGCCGACCATCGAAATAAGTACGTACATCGGTTTTGGTTAGTGTAGGGAAGCCGCCTACCAAATTTCGTGAAGATTGGGCCATAAATAAGAAAGTTCAAAATGGCGGACGTTGTCGACCGTTATCGACCGTTATGACCATTACGACCGTTACGTGTAGTATTTCGAAATGAAACCTGCTTAACTTTTGTAAGTAAGCTGTAAGGAATGAGCCTGCCAAATTTCATTTTTTGGATTAAGACAGAGAAGCTTTTATCTGTGGCACCTCTATACCTGTATGACAACCCTGTTTTCCACCCTCTCAAGCATACACCATATTCTGTGTTTGGAAAATGTTCCCAATTAAAAAACATAGAGATTTGTACATAGATAATGTTTTTGCATTCTTACACTTCAAATTTAACTTCCCATCAACAAAATTTCTCCACTACTTTCAAATTAGTAACTTTGCTAAACGGAACTGCCCAATTTTCCTCACCTCTCACCCATTTCTATTCAAGAAGAAATATTGAACAGTCTTAAAGACTCGCAAAGCATCTCTACAATATATAAAAACATTTTTAAGTTACCTTCCTTTCAAAGATCTCGGGTATGGTGGAGAAAAGACCTTTCACTTAATATTTCGGAAAAGAAATGGAAGGCAGCCATGCACAGAATACACTTGAGCTCCATAAATACAACGCATTCAATTATTCAACTTAAAATCTTTTATCGAGCGCATTTATTCTCATTTAACACTAGAATTACCAAAGCCTATGAAAAAACTCGTAATTCTGGCCCACCTTAAATCCCTTCGCACCTCTCCGTCAGTGTCTTTTGTCTTGTAAATGTGCCGATCAAGACAAGCAGCAAGCAGCCTACTATTCCATCCCCCCACCGCTGCCAAATGGGCACAAAGTTCTCCCAGTTCAAGCCTTGATTATCTGGGAGTCAGGTACCTAGAGCTGTATAGGGAAATAATAGATCGCTATTTGGAACACATGCATTTCATGTGTGTTCCGTTTCTACAGCAATCTATGTAAAAACATTGTTAAAACAGAAATGTTTTTCATATTTTAGTGATAAATAACAAAATGTAGGCATGAACTGTATAATGCGTGATGTCTGAAGTCCAAAGACCAAATAAACACTTTCACAAAAGGTACAAGGATGAAACAACAGCTTTCGTGGTACAGCGGTAAGGACTGCTGACTTGTAATCAAGAGTCCCCCGGTTCAATCCTGACTGCCTCGTAAATTTACCATTTTGAGTAGTGAGCTGCTCTTACTGTTAATATTATACAATAAAAACATACATTTGATTTGTGTCTGTAACAGCTGGTGTAATATTTATAGCACTTGTAAAACTCAGCATTGTTTTTTCACTTTTATTCTCTCAGTCGCGATCACGATACAACACTCCCGGATCAGATGTTGTTAGTTTTTATCCGAAACTGGGAATAACTGTAGATGTGAGTGGTGTTTTGAGACAATGGAACTAGAAATTCTCTCAATTTGTAGGCTTTGGTAATTCTAGTGTCTAAAATGTATTCAGGACAAGATTCAACCTATGAAACATTGCAATCGAGCTCCAGCCTCACTGGGCCACATGCTTTGGGCTTACACCAAATTAACATCATTTTGGACAAAAATCTTTGAATGCCTATCAGACAGTCTTGGCATCACAATCCCTCCTACTCTACTAACAGCTGTGTTTGGTGGGCTTACAGAGGGCCTTAAAGCGGAGAAGGGCAAACAAACAGTAATGGCCGTCATCTCAATACTAGCACATAAACTATCTCGCTCAACTGGAAGAATGCTAGCCCACCTGTTTAAAGTCAGTAGCTAACTGATGTTATATTCTATTTGAAATTGGAAAAAATCGAATTCTCACTCAGAGAACCTGTTCAGAACTTTTAAATATAGGGATGGATCTAATCAATAACTTTTTAGAATAAGCTTCTGTATCAGTTGAAAAGGATATTCTTCCTACTTTGCTGCTTTTGAAGATATGCTCTAGTTGTTGGTTGAGGATTAAATTTCTTTATTAAGTTTTACTTGACTGTATAGAATGTTATTGGCTTCAAATAAAGAAAAAAATACAAAAAAAGAAAATTGCAATGCAGTTCAAGCGAGTGACTCGGGACATGTCGATGATGACATCATTGAGTGGGCATGTCACTGGTGTCCTCGTGGTTTTTGCACTTTAACACTGGCTTGTAGAGTTCTGCACCAGACGATGGTGCAGTTGTGCTATCTGGCACTTGGCCTGGCGTTTCTCTTATTTGACTTTCTACTCCAAGATTTCTGCATAACAAATTCAAGGGAATTCAGAAGGGGACAGCATTTTGGAGGGGCAGAGTGAGTCGCTCTCAGTGTTATAAATTCCACTAAAAGAGAAGATGATGGCCACTGACTGCTCACCTTGTACCCCTCGGGCACGTGCCCCTTCACCGCCTGCAGCACGTCGTTCACCTTCACTCCTGGTAGGTCTTCTCCGCCCAATCCCATCATGTCGCACAGAACCAGCGGGGACTGCTCTCCACCTTGTGAAGATTTGGTGTTGTATGATCTAAACTGTAGAAGAATAAAAATAATAAAACAAAACAATGAAATTTAAAAATTTTTTAAATAAAAATAATAATACATAAATAAAAATAGCAGGGCTTTTACAGGAGATGCCCCTAAAGCTTGAATACAGATTGACTTATGCCAGTCATGACTCACATGCCCAAATAAAAAGAAGGAAAAATTCTTACCATGTTTGTAAAACTCTGCACCGCCGTGCCCACCATTGCACGGAGGGCAACCCAGCCATGAAAAACAGAGCCCACCGAGCTGATGAAACTCGACTTGCCTGCACCCACAGGGCCCACAAGCAGGACCCTTGTCTTGGAGACCAAATTAAGGGGAGGCTTGTAGTTGATGATGGAGTTTTTCAGTTGGTCCCTCATCCTGCATGAAGACAACAAAGGGTGAGGGTCTGAGATGAAAAGAAACACCAAAGAGGTTTGTCCACAGTGCCCTGGCCCTGCTTTTCTAATTTGACCCCTTAGCCATCATACACTTGAATGTGGTGCAATAACTGGGCACTCGAGTGGGCTGCAGACCTTATGTAACTGAGCATAAAATGGCACAGCGGGCATCCCCATTCAGACATCATACCTAGGGTGACATCACATGACCCTTTAATTGTTACAGCAGCTTCATGTACAGGACATGTGACGTCACATCTCTGCCCGTCCAGAATCTGACCATTGGCATATTTTGAAATATTGCTGCCCAAAACTAGAAAACGAGAACAATTTGATCTCTCCTTGTCAGGTCCATCCAGCTGCTGTGTCAGTAGAGAGATGTGCCATCAGTTAGTGATGGGCTGCCTGCTTATCTTAGGGTACAGGTGGACCCAGGTGTGTGATAGAGAGGCCAGACACCCAAACAGTCCTAGAACAGAACTACCTGCTATGGTGCCATGTTGCCCCCTTACTGTGTCTGGGCAGGAATTAAAACCCAAAATCTAACAAGCATGTCTGAATGTGAGGTGACTGACTGTCACTCTACACACTGGCCAGCCATTACTTCACCTGAAGGGACTCAACACTGCAGTTTTAAAGTCATCTCTGTGCAATGCTGGCTTTTTGCTTGGGCTTGTTGTCTTGCTGTTCTTCTCCCAAGCTGTAGACTTCATGAGATTTTCATCCAGAATGTTCTTGTATTTTGCTGCATTCATTTGTCCCTCATAAACCTTCCAGGGCATGAGGAAGAGAAGCAGAATCTCCACAGCCTGGTGATGCCACAACCATGTTTGACGGTGGGAATGGCATGTTGTACAGATAAAAATCTAATAATTCACACTGTGAGTCAGGACTAAAACCAAGCCATGAACTCCAAGGGAACTCTCTATGGAACACTGCGATCAAATTGTGGTGTGGCATCGATCAGAACGAGTGGATCAAACCATCTGCAAAGCTTTGAGTGTTGCCAGGAGCACAGAGGATTCAAAGATTGTGAAATGGAAGAAGTTTGGAAGTCACCTGGGGCCTCTTGAATAAACGGTGTGTACGCACAAAAATGGTGTGTACGCCCATTTCCATGTTCACTTCGAGATGTATAAAAACTAAACTTGGTGTAAAGCCACAGACATTTTCATGGTAGGGACCCCTTGTGTACGCTCGTTTCTGCTCGATTTTGCAAACATGGCGGCACCCAGCATCAAAGCAGTGCTACTGCGGTCTACTTTCCTTTTTTAGAATCACATCTATGATGCAGGTTTTATCAAGTACATCGAAATTAACTGTATATCATTTACAAATTTAATTCACTTGACTGTAATTATTCTATAACAATATAATGGTGCATGGAATGGCCAAACTATTCCAACTACTATAGCTGCTTTGGCGGTGTTAGAATGACTAGCAAATGGAAGAATTAGAAGAGAGCGCATATTTATCGATGATGATGATTGGTTTCTAAGTCGATTTCCAACAGCTATCCTCTTGGCACTGTATGCTGAACAGGCGCCGGAGTTACAAAGGCAGACTTTGAGGAATTATGCTCTACCTGCTCATTTGCAAGTTCTATCCACCGTTAAACTTTTAGCCACAGGAGCTTTTCAACGTGAATTTGCTGACTGATTGGGTATTTCACAAACATCACTGAGTCACGCCATGCCAGCTGTATAGGATGGGATTATTCGCTTGTCATTCAGATATCTATACTAATAAAAGGCAAAGCCCTCACTGACTCACTCACTGACTCATCACTAATTCTCCAACTTCCCGTGTAGGTAGAAGGCTGAAATTTGGCAGGCTCATTTCTTACAGCTTACTCACAAAAGTTAAGCAGGTTTCATTTCGAAATTCTACGTGTAACGGTCATAACTGAATCCTACTTACGTACATATATCCGGTCATAGCCTGCAGCTCGGCTGCCGTGTTAGGCGGAGTTGCATCACCCATCACCACGCCTCCCACGTAATTGAGTGCCTGCCAATATATGGCCATCCATCAGCAGCAATCCAATAGACGCGCTAAATATTCGTGGGTGAAGGACTGTGCTTATGCAAACCAAGATGAGATGGTCAGGTATAGACTAGTGTTTGGCACAAACTCAGCAAAAGTGCGAGAGAAACTTTTAAGTGCCGGGTCTTAGCTAACATTAAGTAAAGCCGTAGACATTGCAAGATCGTACGACATAGCACAAGCACAGGTGAGAACCTTCGATGCATGTACTCCGAGCGGCTCACATGAACTGACTGTGAACGCAGTACGCAGAGAACAAGCAAGAGCTCCAAGGAGCGCTGAACAAAAAACACATTACACAATTAAGAAGGCAGCAAAAGAATATGAAGCGAGTGATGCATACAAGCATATTCATAAGTGCACGGTAAAAACCTTAAGTTTAAATTAAGTTCATAGAGAGGCTGCCGCTGGCATTTGTCATGCCTACGACAAATACGATATTCGCGAAATACAAGTTTAATGAGAAGACGCAGGGTATAAACGAGAGTTTTGATCACTTTGTAACGGAGTTAAAATTGGTGCTGAAGGACTGTGCTTATGCAAACGAAGATGAGATGGTCAGCGATAGACTAGACAAACATGGAATGTAACTTGAACACAACACATCCTCCAAATACGAACCTGATTGAAACAAATAATGATAATCAAATCCTTGATGACAGCAAAACTCACAACAGTCACAAAACAATTACATTGAAAATCATGTTATGTTATTTTTAAAATGTTTCCTTTTCTTTTTCATAACTTCTTTAACACACTACTTCTCCACTACAAAGTGTGTGTATTTTTCTAGTACTGTATAAGATTTACTTACACTGTGGTTGAACTGGGAAACATCAAAGTGCGATTCACAACAATGTCTGGTTTTCCAAATGTAATCGAAGTGGTCAGCCATACACACATTGCTATTGCAACGATGCTGGACAAGTTACATCAGCCAGGGATGAATCACCAAAAGAATGAGCTGGCATTACATTATCTATCGCAGGACAGCCAATAAACTAATGTGGCAATAGGCAAGCAGTTCTTTAAAGGATAGTGAGTCACCTCAAATTGGCTTGTAAAGAGACGAGAATCGATCCGTTGTGACGCTCAGTGCCGACGCTACACTATAAAGGCACCTTCTGAGAATGAATTTGCTTATGTACTGTAAATAGAAAGCATTTCCACTTATTAATATGCTGCTCTATAGTAACCCAGCCACAGGGGATGCACCAACCAGTGTGTTTCTTGGTGCCGGTCCAAAGCCCAGATAAATGGGGAGGGTTACGTCAGGAAGGGCATCCGGTGTAAAATTTTGCCAAATTAATATGCGGACAAAGATGATCTGCTGTGGCAACCCGTAACGGTAGCAGCCGAAAGAAGAAGAAGAAGAAGAATGTGCTGCTCTATAGTGCACAGAAAGTGTGTCGCATTGTGCAGGCATGTAGAGTCCTGCATAATGTGGCACAAAATCATGGCTTGCCCGTACCTGAAGAGACTAGTATGATGAACCTGACCCAGAGCCACCAAATGTAATGAATGTAATTAGCAGAATGTAAAAACAGGTAATCAGATGCAGCATTTATTATTTAACCAATTCATTTAATTTGTGGTCAATATCATATAATACAGCCCTTATATTCCTTAGTTCATTGGCCACATCTCTTACAGCATCCACCACTGCATTTTGTGACCATCATGGCATATGGTTCAGCTTTTGTAATATTGTCTGAAACAGAATAAACAAATGGTGGTCTGAGACTCGCATTTTCATTCCGACTGTGATATCTGGCCACTCCTTTTTTATTTTGGGCACTGACCTTGAACTTTCAAGTGTCTCCGTCACACTTTTGTTGTTTATACCACTGCTTAAGCCAACAAATAGTACGATTTCCTTTGGCTCCACTTTGCATTTGCTGAAATTCTCTTTTTCCCCCACACGCTTTTGCCATTGTTTTTTAACCAAACACTGAATGGAAGGTGGTATTTATATTGATTTGCATATCAAAATATGCAAAATTCTGGGCGGAGTCAGGGTGGGTTGTCAGGAGCATACATGTGCGTTATATTTCATGCTGGTCGGGATTTATGTAGCGGAAGTGAGTGGAAGTTGGCTTATGCATGGATTTATGCATCTGGAATTTTTTTGTGCAAACACACATTTCCACTTTTGTTCGTACGCCATGTTTTAGTGTGGATTCTACACATGGAGTTATATATGAGGCTCCAGAACTCTTCCTAGAGGTGGCTGTCCAGTCAAACTGAGTAAGTGGGCAAGGTAGGCATCAATCAGAGAAGTGACCAACAACCCAATGGCCTCTCTAAAAGAAGTGCAGGAGTCCTCTGCCGAGATGGAAGAACCTGTTGGAAAGGATGACCAACTCAGCAAGACTCTAGCAATCAGGGTTAGACATAGGCCATCACCGTTTTTGTGAGTGATGGGGCAGATCCAAGTTACAATGGGTGATTTAGATCAATGTGCATCATAGGTAAATTATTGGAATTATTAAGGCCATCATCAAGTAGCACCTGACAAGAACAGGAGCGTTAGTGAGCAATCAACATGGGTTCTGACGGGAGTAGTTGCATTTCACTAATATGATGGAATTCTTTAAAGAAGGAGCAGTCAAACACAATAAGGAAGGTGCATATGAGATTAGCTGCCATGATTTTCAAAAGGGTTTTGATAAGGTCCTACATGAAGGACTGGAAACCAAAGTAAAAGAAATGTGGAATTCAGTGTGTAGGTGGGTACAAAATTGGTTCAAGTAAGGGAAACGAAGAGTTACGATGGAAGGAACCATTTTAGAACGAAGTGTTGTTAACAGTGGTGTCCAGCAGGGGTCAGTGCTAAGGCTGCTGCTCATTTTAATATCCATAAATGATCTGGCAAGAATAGAAATAAAAAGCTGGTCAAGGCTGCAGATGAAACCAAACCTGGTGGAAGGCCAGGTAATGCAGAATCAGCTAAAAGGATACAGAGGGACTTGAACAGAAGACAGACTTGGACAGATTTGTGGATGATGAAAATGATGGTAGTAAATGTAAAGAATTTCACACACGAAGTAGAAAAGTGAGGTCTGAATACACAACAGAAGGTGTGAAAATCAAAAGTGAACCTTATAAGAAAGATTTAGGAGTCATGGTGGACTCAATACTATTAACATCCAGATGTTGCTCAAAATATATCAAGAAGGCTAATATGATGTCAGGTTATATAGCGCCCTGATGTGTGGAGCACAAGTCCAAGGCGGTTATGCTCAAACTTTATAATGCAGTGGTGAGGCCTCATCTGGAGTACCATGTTCAGTTCTGGGCTCATCCTGAGAAGATGGACTAAGCTGATTCAGGACTGCAGGAGAAGAGATTACATGAAGCAAAAGGGGAGGAGAGGAGACCTGATTGTAACATAAGTTTAATATGTCACTGTCCTCTGTACAAAAATATTTTATAAATCTACTTTTCTTTCTACTCACATGTACTGCTAACACAAAGCCAGGTTTAGCACACAGGAGTTCACCAAATAAGAACTGCTAGGCAAGCATTTTAAGACAAGACAAGTTAGGGACAACTGCGAAATGGGCAACGTGCACCATTTCTGTGTGTCAAACTCAGCATGAAATTGTATCCTCTTTTGCCTTGTTTGGAATGGCATGATTCACCGAAGTGGGGGCCTGTACATGAAGAAAGAGTATAAAGCCTTGGAACATTGCCCGGTACACCTTTGAAGCCAATGGACGGATGAGATAGAACATCATACGAACCGGAAAATCCTTCCAACGCAGTGATGAAAATGGCAGACTCTACACATCAGGCCCCCACTCCCGAAGGTCTTGTCATGGCTTCCTTTGTCTGTTATGATGCGTAAGCGGTCATTAAAGAAAGCTAAGTTATTTCTCCTATGTGATTTCTTACCGCGGTATCACTAAGGGAGGGGTATCGCCTTTTTATATTATATCTATAAAGTTTCAGGTTATGTAACACACCGCAATTACAAAAGAACTTATTCCAAAAAGGGAGCTAGTGCCCCCTGCTGTATACACTGATTGAAGTATTTGACATCATGAAGGGAATTAGTCCGGCAGATCAAGATGGTGACTTTGAAATGAGTACAAAGAGGACATCATTGGAAACTTAAGAAGGGCAAAGTTTGCACATGCAGAGAATAACAGACTCATGGAATAAATGACTAAGTAGTGTGGTAGAGAGCAGGCCTTTAAGGACTTCCACATCTCCACTTGGTGTTACTTTGGAAAGAATTCGCTGGATAGCATTGGTACGCTTTGTTGGGCTGATGTTCTTTTTTAATTTTTGCTTTTTTATCCTTAATTATTCACAACACATGCACTGTTGTCCTAACTACAGGAGGTAGCAGTGCTAATCACTGAGACCCTGGGCATTCTTTGCCGGTCGGGGTCTGCCATGAATTGGCGTGACTACTTACTCTTCGTTCCAACACAGCTCTCGCCAGGGGGAGTCCAGCAGGTCACCGAGATCTGAAATGTAAAAGCATGAGCAGGTTATGCGTCACAAAGAGGGAATCAGACACATGAGCCACTAAAGGACCTCAGCTAGACTTCACTGTCAAGTGTCCACAGTACAAGGACATTCTGTGTTATTGTCAGCCCTTCTGATGACAAATTATAAACCATCTTCTGAAGCTCTAACACCTACTAATAATTGGATGAAGAAGAAAAGCTGTGCATTTGATTCGATTAGATAAACTTTATTAATCCCAGGGTGATATTTAGATGCATAGAGCAGCAGAAGCATATTCCAAAACGGATTGGGTCGATTCTATCTGTAAGGTTTTACAGCAGGATGTCGTTCCTAACACTAACAGTCTGGAAGAGAAGGATG
Organism: Polypterus senegalus; assembly: GCF_016835505.1. Classification (NCBI taxonomy): domain Eukaryota; kingdom Metazoa; phylum Chordata; class Cladistia; order Polypteriformes; family Polypteridae; genus Polypterus; species Polypterus senegalus. The sequence continues at coordinate 143,041,914 of NC_053167.1, read as the reverse complement.
TTTTCTGGGTACAAATGGATGAGGACCTTAGGGTGGTACAAGAGAGAGAAAAAATGATTCTTGGTGGTCATCTAAATGGACCTGTGGGAAAGAGTAGAGAAAAGACAGAGGGAGAAATGGGGGAAGGGGAGAGGACAGTCGATTTTGCGATGGTGTCTGACTTGGTCATAGTTGACACGTTCTTTGAGAAGAAACTAAATCAGCTTGTGACTTATTGTAGTGGAGGAAGGGAAAGACAAATTGACTTTCCAATGTTTAGAAGATCTCATCTGAAGGAGACAAAGAATTGTAAGGGAAATTGGGAAAGTGTCACAGTGCAGCATAAAGTGGAGGTGATGGACTGGGAGATAAAGTGATGGAGATTAAATGATTGAAGGGTTTAAGAACAGGTTTAGGGAGAACATTTGAAAGAAAGTGCAGTGTGGAGGAATGGCGGGAGAAGAATAGCAAAGTTGTACTGAGAGTAGGTGGGTAGTAAGTAAGGCAACAGTGAGGAGACCCCTGGTTACAAAGACACATGGTGGTAGAACAGAGAGGTGCAGAATGTGATAAAGGCTAAGAAGGAGGCAAAGAACACATGGTACCAATCATGGACGGAGGAAGGCAGACAAACAAAGAGATAAACAGGGCAGTGGAAAGAGCCAAGGCACAGGATTTGGAGGAGATGAATGAAACACTGGAGACAAAAGAGGGAGAGGAAAGGATGGTTAGAATAGTGAAGACTAAGGAACAAGGCTGGGAAGAAGAACAACGATGAGCAAGGTGTGGTCTAAAATAAAAATAACAGCATGAAGAAGAGATGGAAGAGGTACGTTGAAAAGCTGTTGACTGAAGACAATCCAAGGGTGGTGTTCTGCCCCACATCTTGTTAGTTGAGACTGTTACTTGTTGAGCTGTGCTCCCCCTTCATCTTGTCATTTATTAACACACCAGTCAGTCACGTCCCACACTCACGGTGGTACTATAAAAGTCTATGAAACTCACATAAAGCACATAAGTCCCATAATAAACATTTGAATACAATACACCCCATGTGTCTCACGTAGGCACCCCTTTATCTCTTGTTTCAGTCACGTCCAAAACATATCCTTAGGTTATATAAACCCCTGTGTCTGGTTAGTTGTGGTACGCAGCAATTTTAACCTCTGTCTACATGCTTCTCTTCGTCTTAACACTAGAATTACCAGAGCCTACGAAAAAACTCGTAATTCCGTCCCACCTTAAATCGCTTCTTAAAATCGTTCACAGCTCTCCACCAGCGTCTTTTGTCATCTAAATGTGCTGATAAAAATCAGGCTGCAAGCAGCCGGCTATTCCATCCCCCCACCGACTTAGAACGTGCACAAACTTCTCCCAGCTCATGCCTTGATTGATTATCTAGGAGTGAAGTGGAGTTTTAGAGTGGAAAGAATAGATTATTATTTGGAATACACGCATTTCACGTGTGTTCCGTTTCTACAGTAATCCGTGTAAACACATTTTTAAAACAGAAACGTTTTTCATATTGTAGTAGTAAATGACAAAATGTAAGCATAAACTATATAATGTATGAAGCCTGAAGTCCAAATATCAAACACTTTCACAAAAGGTACACATATAACAGAACAAGTATGCTGTTATTCAAAAATATAACTGCAGAAAAAAGCCACCTTAGCATGCCATATTGATACGTACGTACTGAAGCTGACACATCAGCCGCTTACTGGTATCCAAAAGCTCATGAGTTCGATCCCACGTGGCTCAGTTTTGAGAAGTAAACTGCTCTTATTCTTACTATTTTAGAATAAAAACATGCATTTGATTTCAGTGTGTAACAGCCAGTAATTTATGATACTTGTAAAGGTTGTTTTTTTTTATTCACTTTTCATTCTCAGTCTCAGTCGTGTTCAGGATCCTTCCCTACCCCCATCTGAGAATGCTGTTTTCACATAAAGATGCGCGTGGCTCTGCAGCGTACTTGTGACTGCATTCTCGTACCAATGCTTGCGAACTGAAGTGCCTGCGTGCACTTTTCGTGGCATTACACGTCTATTTTTTTTAGCATGCCCGTGTCGCTCAAACACAGGAACATATGTTGGTGTACAAGAATAAAAAACAAGTGCACTTTTATTCTAGACTATAAGTGAAGAAAAAATAAAGCAAGTTACAGTAGGCGGTTGATACGACAGCTTGCGTGGTGCAATGCTAAGAACTGCTGATTTCGATCCGTGCTATATAAAATCATCACATTCAAATATTAACAATTTCCACACACCCTTCCTACATTCACGACATGTGTACTTGTTGCAGTGTACACATCTCTCTGGGCTATGGTTCCTATTACACTGAATGAGCACCTGACATTGTACTTTCTTCCCTGTATAAATAACATTCGAGCTATACCGCGTCTCCAAATAAATCACATTTGAGTTATAGCGCGTCTTTATGTGAAAACAGCATTGTCAGATTGGGGGGGGATCGTGAACGCGACTGAGAGAATGGAACTGAATAAAAAAAAAAAGACTGAAATCAAATGTATGTTTTATTCTAAAATAGTTAAGTACATGCAATATTATTTGAAAACGAACAGCGTCAGATCGGGTTTGAATACACGCTGACGCTGAACTCCCTGTCTATCTACATAGTAATAACAGTAATTTTATTATTATATAGGAGCTTCCCTGTCTGCCTATCATATAGTGCCTTTCCTTCCTACCTATCTATATATCTATCCCCTTAGCTGTTTTTTATATATCTATTATACAGTGCCTTCCCTGTTTATTTATATATCTAGTGCCTTCTCTGCCTGTTTGTCTGTCTGATTGCATATAGCGCTGAACTTACTGCTCTGTACTTTTCTGTCCTCTGCATGTCCTGGACAAAAGAAACAGCACCATACAGCAACATGTGCGAACTGGCAAGATCGGGAAAAAACACGCGGTCACTGATTACAAACCGCAAGATGAATGAAAGAGACAATATATGTAAAAACATCATCGACTAATGCAATATTATTTGAAACGAACAGCGTCAGATCGGTTTGAATATGCCCAATCTGACGCTGTTCGCTTTCAAATAATATTGCATGTACTTAACTATTTTAGAATAAAAACATACATTTGATTTCAGTCTTTTTTTATTCAGTTCCATTCTCTCAGTCGCGTTCACGATTCCCCCCCCCAAACCCGCCAATCTGACAATGCTGTTTTCACATAAAGACGCGCTATAACTCAAATGTGATTTATTTGGAGACGCGGTATACTCGAATGTTATTTATATAGGGAAGAAAGTACAATGTCAGGTGCTCATTCAGTGTAATAGGAACCATAGCACAGAGAGATGTGTACACTGCAACAAGTACACATGTCGTGAATGTAGGAAGGGTGTGTGGAAATTGTTAATATTTGAATGTGATGATTTTATATAGCACGGATCGGAAATCAGCAGTTCTTAGCATTGCACCACGCAAGCTGTCGATCAACCGCCTACTGTAACTTGCTTTATTTTTCTTCACTTATAGTCTAGAATAAAAGTGCACTTGTTTTTTATTCTTGTACACCAACATATGTTCCTGTGTTTGAGCGACACGGGCATGCTAAAAAAAATAGACGTGTAATGCCACGAAAAGTGCACGCAGGCACTTCAGTTCGCAAGCATTGGTACGAGAATGCAGTCACAAGTACGCTGCAGAGCCACGCGCATCTTTATGTGAAAACAGCATTCTCAGATGGGGGATAGGGAAGGATCCTGAACACGACTGAGACTGAGAATGAAAAGTGAATAAAAAAAAAACTAACCTTTACAAGTATCATAAATTACTGGCTGTTACACACTGAAATCAAATGCATGTTTTTATTCTAAAATAGTAAGAATAAGAGCAGTTTACTTCTCAAAACTGAGCCATGTGGGATCGAACTCATGAGCTTTTGGATACTAGTCAGCAGCTGATACCATTATGCTACTGTGTCAGCTGCAGTACATACGTGTCAATATGGCATGCTAAGGTGGCTTTTTTCTGCAGTTATATTTTTGAATAACAGCATACTTGTTCTGTTATATGTGTACCTTTTGTGAAAGTGTTTGATATTTGGACTTTAGGCTTCATACATTATATAGTTTATGCTTACATTTTGTCATTTACTACTACAATATGAAAAACGTTTCTGTTTTAAAAATGTGTTTACACGGATTACTGTAGAAACGGAACACACGTGAAATGCGTGTATTCCAAATAATAATCTATTCTTTCCACTCTAAAACTCCACTTCACTCCCAGATAATCAATCAAGGCATGAGCTGGGAGAAGTTTGTGCACGTTCTAAGTCGGTGGGGGGATGGAATAGCCGGCTGCTTGCAGCCTGATTTTTATCAGCACATTTAGATGACAAAAGACGCTGGTGGAGAGCTGTGAACGATTTTAAGAAGCGATTTAAGGTGGGACGGAATTACGAGTTTTTTCGTAGGCTCTGGTAATTCTAGTGTTAATCCAACCGTGGAAATCACTCGCCTTGTAAGTGTCTTTTAAAGCTTTATTGTTTAATGTACACTGTCTGCTATGCATTGCTTTGTAAATCATTCTTTATTGTCTTTGATTGTACATCTGTAAATGCCTGTATGTTTCTTTTGTATATATTTCAGTTTACAACAAAGTACGTCCAGTAAAAGCATTCAAGATAGCTCACTCACCCCTTGTCGTTTTTTATGTGGATGTGCCGAGTTGTTTAAGCTCTCTGCGGCCGCATTGCACTGGAGGGACAGGGCGGAGTGAGGCAGAAAAGGTGGTATTTGGGGATGGATTCCCAAATGAATGGCGAGTACCAAAAATAAGGAGGGGAGGAAGCAAAGGGGGCACTGAAAAGAATGAAACATGAAAAGGCAGGCGTGCCGGATGAAACAACAGCAGAAGTGTGGAAGAGTTTAGGAGAGGAGGCGCTAGGTGTGTGATGGGATCTGAAGCAGAAGATCTATGAACAGGAGAGAATACCAGTGGGGTGGAGGAGCAGTGGGATTGTACACATTTATAAGGAGTAGGACGACATTCAGGATTGTGGGAATTCTAGAGCCAGGGGTCTCTAAAGTACGGCCCACGGGCCAGATCCGGCCTGCAGAGGAATTATGGGGAAATGTGCCAATTGGTCTAATTATCCAATGAGAATCCAATAAAAAAAACACGGGGTGTTGATAGATTTCAAATTCATTACATTAAAATTGTGTTCAAAATATATTGATATTCCATATTATGTTAACCCTTAAACCGCCAAAACTGGCTATAGTCAGTTCCCAATGCAATTTGCCAGCACGCCTGAGCCAAGTATATTCGGCAACGTACATTTGTTGAACACCGCAACCGGCTAAAGTCGGTTCCTAGTGCAATTTGGAAGCATGTTGGAGCTGATCAGTCCGTGCCGTACATTCATTGAACCGCCAGCTCATGACCACTGCCGGCCCCCTGCAGAACTGCAGCCTCACTGTCTCTGAGATTGAGCCGCTGCACTAGACTGGCCTTAAAGAATCAACGCTTACCTTGGTGTGCAGCCAATTCAAGCACAGTTGGCTCAGTGATTTACTAAATTTCATTAATGGCGTCAGTTGTACCTTCTACATATTGTGCCAGTGTTTTTTTTAGTTTTTACAGTTCATTGGCACTGTGTAAAATGATGAGTGTTGGAGTAACTGTGATGCTATTTGCATGAAAAAAAAGCAGAAAAAAGGATTTGGCATCCAGGGGTTTATATTATTCACAACTTTATATAATACTGAATCGTAATTGTATACTTTGCGTTATTTCTTCGTACTTGTTCAGCCTCGATCGACATGTCAATTCGCGGCTAGCTCTGGCACTGTGACTAATCTCTAAATTTAATCTTGAAGTTCGTTACTAGTCGTTTTGGTTAATTGTCCATAAGAATACTTGCAGTGGTGCAGTGTAATACTCAATCTGTCATTGCATACATTTATATTTAAAGGTGCACATTCACTTATTCACATATTTGCTTATGCAGAGTTCTCATGGTTTTAATAATTTCATAATTATTTATAAACGTATTCTCTTTTATAGTTTTAACATGGAGGGGAAAAAGAAAAGAAAAGTTGATCATGAATGTCGTGTGTTTAATGAAGATTGGGGCATAAAATACTTCTTCATACAATCGAAGTCAAAGGATAAAGCTGTATGTCTCATTTGTAAAGACTGCTGTTGCTGTGTTGAAAGAATACAATATACGCCGCCATTATGAACCAAAACCTGCATCAACGTTATCACAATTTAAAGAAAAGGAGCGTTCAGATCAATTTGAATCATGATGTTGTTGTCTGTATTCTCAGCAAGACTTATTTGTGAAAGCAAACTGAAGCCTTAACCTTGGTAAGCTACAAGGTTGCTTATGTTTTGGCTAAATGAGGAAAACCATTCATCGATGGCAATATCATCAAAGGATGTGTGATGGAAGCAGTGGCTGAGTTATGCCCAGAAAAACTTGATCTTTTAAAAATGATAAGTCTTGTACCAAATACAATTGCTCGTCCGGTCGAAAATATGGGAAATAGCATATCGAGCAAGTTGTAGGTAAAGCACAATGTTTAAGTCGGATTCTCTCGTGCTGATGAATCAACTGATGTTTGTAATACCTCACAACTCGTAGTATTTTTTCGTGCCGTCAACGATGAACTTAATGTCACAGAGGAATTAGCGGCACTTCACAGCATGCATGGCACTACAACAGGAGAGGATATCTTCAAAGAAATTCAAAAAACACTAATAGAATATAACTTGGACTGGAATCGTCTGCAGCGCGTGACAGCTGATGGAGGAAAAAACATGTCTGGTATGAAGATGGCTTTGGTTGGACAAATCACAAAAGCTTGTGAAGATGCAGGAATATCAAAACCAGTGTTTCTTCACCGTGTTATCCACCAACAATCACTCTGTAGAGAATATGTTGATATGAGCTGTGTCTTGAAACCTGTTATTTTGATGGTAAATTTCATTCGCTCTCATACACTACATCATCGCCAGTTTTGGTCTTTTCTCGAGGAATGCAGTTCTGAGTATGTTGACCTGACATTTTATACTGCAGTCTGATGGCTTAGCTGTTGAAAGGTCCTTTCACGCTTCTTTTATCTCAGGAATGAAACTGATATATTTCTAACCAAGAAAAAAAAACTATTACCCTTCTTGGATCGAGACCTTGCGGTGGGAGAAGGGCTTGCACGGTCTAGTGGTCCTCAGAGCTATGTTGTTGGGAGCTACATGTTCCTGGTAGGGATTCCCAAGGCAAACAGGTCTGAGGTGAAGATCCAGACTAGCTCAATCCTGAGACCCCACATGGATTCAAATCAAGGATCGGCATTTCCCTTGCCTGGGAAAGGGTACCCGGGGCCCCACCCTAGAGCCAGGCCCGGGGGAGGGGCTCACTGGCGAGCGTCTGCTGGCTGGACCTTTAACCACAGGACCCAGCTGGGCTCAGCCTGAAGGAGCAACGTGGTTTCGCTCTCTTGTGGGCCAACCACCTGCAAGAGAGACCATAGGGGTTAGGTGCAATGTGATATGGGTGGTGGCCGAAGGCAGGAGCCCTGGCGTTCCGACCCTCAGTTATCGAAACTGGCTCTTGGGACATGAAATGTTACCTCTCTGGCAGGGAAAAAGCCCAAACTGGTGCGAGAGGTTGAGAGGTACCGGCTAGATATAGTCGGGCTCACCTCCATGCACGGTCTGGGCTCTGGAACCATTCCTCTTGAGAGAGGCTGGACTTTGTTGCTGTGGGTGAAAGGCATCGGGTAGGAGTGGGCTTGCTTCTGGCCCCCTGGCTCAAGGCCTGCACGTTGGGGTTCTCCCCATTGGACAAGAGGGTTGCTTCCCTGTGCCATCGAGTTCGGGGAAGTACTCTGACTGTTGTTTGCGCGTATGCACCGAATGGCAGTTCAGAGTACCCAACCTTCTTGGAGTCCTTGAAAGAGGTGCCGCAAGGCGCAGCTCCTGGGGACTCTATTGTCCTGCTAGGAGACTTAAATGCTCATGTCAGCAATGACAGTGAAACCTGGAGAGGTATGATTGGGAGGAACGGCCTCCCCGATCAAAACTCGAGTGGTGTTCAGTTGTTGGACTTCTCTGCTGATCATGGATTGTCCATAACGAACACCATGTTCGAGCATAAGGGTGTCCATAAGTGCACATTGGCACCAGGATGCCCGAGGTCACAGCTCGATGATTGACTTTGTGGTTGCGTCATCGGATCTGCGACCTTATGTCTTGGACACTCGGGTGAAGAGAGGGGCTGAGCTGTCAACTGATCAGTTGGATCAGATGGCTGGAGAGGCTGCTGGACAGACCAGGCAGAGCCAACCGTATAATGAGGGTCTGCTGGGAACTTCAGGCAGAGATACCTGTCAGAAAGATCTTTAACTGCCACCTCCGGCAGAACTTCAACCTCATTCCAAGGTTCATTCGAAGGACATTGGGTCTGAATGGGCCATGTTCCGAGCCTCCATTGTCGAAGCAGCCGAACGGAGCTGTCGCCACAAGGTTGTTGGTGCCTCTCATGGCGGCAATCCACAAACCCGGTGGTGGACACCTAAGGTTCGAGAGGCCGTCAAGTTGAAGAAACAGTCCTATTGGGTCTGGCTGACCAGTGGGACTCCAGAGGCAGCTGTGGGGTACTGGTGGGCCAAGCGTGTGGGGGCATTGGCTGTCGCAGAGGCAAAAACTCGGGCATGGGAGGAGTTTGGGGAAGCTATGGAAAACGACTTTCGGTCGGCACTGTTATGTCCAGAAATGAACCCTGTGTTTCTTTAAGAGTTTGTACATAGTTGATTTACTAATAGGCAAGGCAGGAAGGGAATAAAGAAGGTGTGGTGAACTGGTGGCTTGTGGGAAAAATAAGGTGGAAATTAAAAAAATAAATAAACATTTGGGCAAAACCCATGTGTGACGAGTTTTTTGTGTCTGGATACAACATTTTGGCAGACGAGGATGGCTGAGTTCACGTTACCACCTCCTAACCCGTTCCTGACCATCGCAGGAGAGCCTCAGGTGCCCTGGCAGAGATGGATTGAGTCGTTCGAACTCTATTTGGTAGCCCTTGATGTTCAGGATATGGCGGATGCTAGGAATTTGGCTTTGTTGTTGCACTGTTTGGGAGTAGAGGGACAGCGCATTTTCTCCACGTTGCAACCGGACGCGCCTATGTATGCAGCAGCAAAGGCAGCATTAGCGGCATATTTCAGCTCTGGTCGCAGTGTCCTTATGCATCGTTTTCATTTTCGTCAACGAGCACAACAGCCGGGTGAGTCAATAACTCAGTACGTCTCTGCTTTACATGAACTGGCACGGCATTGTAATTCTGGAACCCTGCAAAACAAATTGATCCGCGATCAAATCTTAGAGAAAACCAATTGCAATCAGCTGCGCGCCAGGTACTGCACTGACTGGAGCAAAGCCAGGCCACCTTAAATGTTGAAAAGTGTATTTTTAGCGCTCCAGAAATTGACTTTGTGGGGCACAAACTTACGCGCAATGGCATTCAGCCCTTGCTGTCTAATGTGGATGCTATACTAGCCTTGCCGGAGCCTAAATCAACTACCGAGTTGGCCTCATTTTTGGGTATGGCAAATTACTACCTTCGTTTTCTACCACATTATGCTGACAAAAGGGCCCTTTTGAAAAAGGATGCTACATGGGTTTGGACTGCTGCTTGTACACAGGCACTTCATGGCATCAAACAACAGCTCACAAGGCCACCAACACTAGTTCATTTCAGCCTAGCTTCCCCCACTCTGGTCACAAGTGATGCCTTAGCTGTGGCATTGGGTGCTGTTCTATCCCAGATAGTTGATGGTGTGGAGCGCCCAGTTGCTTTTGCCTCCCGTGCCCTCACAGAAGCTGAACAGAAGTACTCTGTGGGAGAGACAGAAGCGCTAGCTTGCTTGTGGACCTGTGAACGTTGGCATATTTATCTTTATGGCCGGCATTTTACCTTGCGCACTGACCACCAGGCATTAACCGCTCATCTGGGCAAGGGGGGTTCAGGTCACAAGCCACTCCGGCTCCTCCGGTGGGCAGATCGGTTAAACCAGTATAACTTTAAACTACAGTTCACACCTGGCTGTGAAAATACAGTTGCTGATTTACTTTCTAGGGCTGTTTCCATATCCCTGCCTGTGGGTGGTCTCAGAGGAGGAGAGTGCCTGGATTCACATGCTGCAGGAAGCACTTAAGGGCACAGTAGCCATGGAGGGACTATGCCAGGCCTCCTGTGAGGATGAACTACTCCGTCTGATACGAAAATATATTGTGAAGGGATGGCCAAAAGTTGTGGAGCCAGCACTTCTTCCCTTTTATTGGGTGCGAGATGAACTTTCTTGTTGGGACGAAGTATGTGTAGCAAGGGGCCACCGAACCTTAATCCCTGAATCTCTCCGGGCAAGAGTACTCCACGTGGCCCATGAGGGCCATTTGGGGATTGTGAAAGTAAAACAACACTGCAGAGACACGGTCTGGTGGCCAAACATTGACCGTGATGTGGAAGTGCTGGTGAAAGACTGCTCAGCGTGTTTAGTGAGTGGCAAGACAATGAGGGCCACACCAGCTCCTTTGAGACCTGCGGCATGGCCGGCATCCCCTTGGGAACACTTAGAAATAGATATTTGTGGGGCACTCCATGGGGCTCCGGCTCATGCAAGGTACCTTTTGGTTGTGCATGACTTGTATTCAAAATGGCCTGAGGCCATCATGCTGAGCTCCACCATAACGCACTCTATCATACGCTCTCTAAGCCACCTGTTCAGTCAGTGGGGTTTGCCAAGTGTTATTACAACAGACAATGGACCCCAGTTTTCATCAGCAGTTTTTACTTCTTTTCTCAAAGACAATGGTATTAAACACATCAAAACAGCAGTGTATCACCCTGAAGCTAATGGTAGGGTGGAACGCCTGAACCGTAGACTGAAAGAGGGCATCAGAGCATACTTAATGGAAGGAAGGATTTTTGATGATGCTCTCCACCTAACTCTGGTGCACACACGAGCTTCCCTGCATGCTACTACAGGTGTCTCCCCTGCTTCTTTAATGACAAGCCGGAAACTAAAATTGCCTTTAACGCGACTAGCACCAAAATCCAAACCTGGTTATGGGGCACAGATGCCCACAAAAGCAGCTCAAAAGGTATTACAGTCACAGTATCAAATGAAACATAATTATGACAGGGGCAAATATGCAAAGTCACCCAGACTGGCCATTTCAGATTGGGTAACGGTAAAGCATGCAAATCGCAAGAACAAGCTACAGTCTTACTAGTCAGATCCCATTCAAATTCTAAGGCAACTGGGTCCTTCCACTTTCCAGCTTACAGTTGGGTCACGTTGGCATGCTAATCGTCTGTGTGCAGTGCCACCACCTTCATCAGCCAGCACTACACTTTCGGAGACTTCAGTCCTCACTTGGCAGTGCCCCAAAACAGAAGCTACATCTTTCGGGTTATCTTCCCAGACCCTTCCTGTTTCTTCACAAACTTATCATCAACCACAAAGGGCACGGGCTCAGTGACTATGTAACGGAAGGTTAAGGAGGAAGGGGGGAACATTTTATGTCCAGAATTGAACCCTGTGTTTCTTTAAGAGTTTGTACATAGTTGATTTACTAAAAGACAAGGCAGGACGGGAATAAAGAGGGTGTGGTGAACTGGAGGTTTGTGGGAAAAAGAAAGTGGAAATAAAAAAAATAAGAAAACATTTGGGCAAAACCCGTGTGTGACGAGTTTTTTGTGTCTGGATACAACAGGCACCAAGAAGGTTCTGGCAAACTGTCAAGTGCCTCAGGAGGGGAAAGCGGTGCTCCACCAACACTGTGTACAGTGGAGATGGGGCCCTGCTGACTTCAACTGCAGACGTTATTGACCGGTGGAAGGAATACTTCAAGGATCTTCTCAATCCCACCAGCATGTCTTCCTTAGAGGAAGCAGAGCTGTAGGATTCCGGGGGGGCCCGTCCACATCAGAAGCTGAAGTGACTAAGGTAGTTAAAAAGCTCCGAGGTGGCGGGGCCCCTGGAGTGAACAAGGTCCACCCTGGGTTCTTCAAGGCTCTGGATGTTGTGGGGCTGTCCTGGTTGACACGTCTCTGCAGCATCGCATGGACATGGGGGGCAGTGCCTCTGAATGGGAAAATCGGGGTGGCAGTCCCCTTTTTCAAGAAGGGTGACCGGAGGATGTGCTCCAACTATAGGAGGATCACACTCCTCAGCCTCCCTGGTACGGTCTATGCAGGGGTGCTGGAGAAGAGAGTTGGTCAATGTTTGAATCTCTGATTCAAGAGGAACAATGCGGATTCCGTCCCCGCCATGGAACACTGGACCAGCTCTACACCCTGGCCAGGATCCTGGAGGGGACATGAGAGTTTGCCCAACCAGTCCACATTTGTTTTGTGGATTTGGAGAAGGCATTCGACCATGTCCCTAGAAGCATCCTGTGGGGTGTGCTCCAAGAGTATGGGGTACAAGGCTCGTTGTTACGAGCCATTCAGTGCCTGTACAGGAGGAGCAGGTGCTTGGTCCACATTGCCGGTAATAAGTCGGACTTGTTTCCTGTTGAGGTTGGACTCTGCCAGGGCTGCCCTTTGTCACCAATTCTGTTCATAAGTTATATGGACAGAATTTCTAGGCGCAGCCAAGGAGGGGAGGGGATCTTGTTCGGTGACCTCAGAATCTCGTCTCTTCTATTTGTGGATGATGTGGTTCTGTTGGCTTCATTGGACAGTGACCTCCAGCTCTCACTGGAGTGGTCCGCAGCTGAGTGTGAAGCGGCGGGGATGAGAGTCAGCACCTCTAAATCCGAGGCCATGGTTCTCAGCCGGAAAAGGGTGGAATGCTCTCTCCGGTTTGGGAACACATTACTGCCTCAAGTGGAGGAGTTCAAGTATCTCGGGGTCTTGTTCATGAGTGAAGGAAGAATGGAGCGGGAGGTTGACAGACGGATCGGTGCGGCATCCGCAGTAATGCGGGCTCTGCAATGGTCCATCGTGGTGAAGAGAGAGCTACATTCCTAAGTGGAGCTGCAGGAGGTGGCCGGGGAGAAGGAGGTCTGGGCTTCCCTACTTAGACTGCTGTCCCCGTGAACTGACTTCGGATAAGCGGTGGACAATTATAAATTAAAAAGAAGGACCACAGGAGACTGGACTGGCTAAAAAGATTCAAGAGGTCTTTTGATGTGGACAGCAAGCTGCTGGAAATGTTCTACCAGTCCATAGTAGCCAGTGTGGTGTTCTACACTGTGGTCTCCTGGAGAAGCAAAATGAGCTCAAAAGAAGCCCAATGCCTGAACAAACGTATCAGGAAAGCCTGCACCATCACAGGGCCAGCCATGGACAAACTAGAAGTTGTTGTGGAAAAGAGGGTGATGGCAAAATTGATGAAAAATCCTCTCTAGGAGGCGCTCTCTCTATGGAGCACTTTTCATTCCACTACAGTGTGCTAAGAATCGCCTCTGGTGGTTGCTGGGGTGGCCCATTGGTTAGGCATTGGACTATCATGCTAAAAAAACGACCAGTGAATCCCAGACATGGACTCTCTGAGGGAGAAACTCCACATTACATTTGACACGTCACTTTCTCCTACAGTACTCACCAACCAAGGCAAACACTAATGGCTGCATCAGGCTCTTATTTATTGTTTTTCTCAGCTGGCCTATGGCGCATGTCTCAAATTCACCTAAGGCTTGTCAAAGAATATACAGTCGGCTCTCCATATCCACAGGGGTTCCACATCCGCAGAAAAATCAAAAATATTAGAAAGAAATAAAATATAAAATTCCAGAAAGTTCCAAACAGCACAACTTAAAGTGATGTGTAGGCCTAGCCAGCTGTACCCTCCTGCCATTTCACGGACCTTCAGTCTCATTCCACCTCTCGTTGTTTGAGCTTCGTTCACCTTGCATCTCATGCATTCAATACTTGTTTTATATGCACACTTTGTTTCTGTGAAAAAATGGCTCCTAAAACAATATGGGAGAACAACTGTTTACATAACATTTATACACTGCATTAGATAGTATAAGTAAATCTGCAGTAGAGATGATTTACAGTATAGTATATGGGAGGATGTGCGCAAGTTATATGCAAATGTGACACCATTTTGTATAAGGGTATTCACGGATTTTGGTTTTGCTTAATAATGGTTCTGACCGTTAGTTAATTTCATCAGTAAGCGTGTTGACGTACATTAAGGGTGTGGGGACAGGCCTTTGTGTTTGATGTAATTCTTTGTGACTTTGGACACAAGGCTCCACGTCTGCGTCGCTACTATATGTGCACAGCATGCGGCAAAACCTTAGCCATGTGCCATCAGCACGCAGGGATGTGCCTTTGTGCCAAGTATACACGTTACCTGACGTAACCTACCCTAAACTAATCTGACCTAACCTAGTAACCTAACCAAACATTACCATAATATACGTCATATAAATTAATAATCTGTACATATAAAAGGCAAAGCCCTCCCTGACTCCTCTCTAATTCTCCCACTTTCCAAATTGGTGGGAAGCTGAAATTTCACGTACTCATTCCTTGGAGTGTACTTGCAAAAGTTAGGTATGTTTCATTTCTTATTGCAAAACCCAAAGGTAGTAAACAGATGTACCCCTTAAACTGTATATAAAGATAGGGGAACCCCTCCTCACTACTTCTGTGACTTCCAATATACATACGAAGCCCAAATTTCCCATTCTCATTCTTTACACTGTACTTACAAACATTAAGTATGTTTCATTTCGCGCCGTGCCCCTTAACGAAGTTTCAAAAATAACGTCTTCTTTTTGGCGGTTCTCACCATTATGCCGTAAGGAACTTTCAAAACTGACCCCTCTGTTTGGCGGTTTTATTCCTCATTTCTGTTAACAGAGGATTTATTTCAAGGCAGAGAAACATAAGGGCCGCCCCGGTCCCCCTTCTTTTTTCCGTGCACCTACCACATGGTTGGCTCCCTGCCTATATACATTAACGACATCCCGCGGCTCAGGTGCCTCCTCACTCGCTTTCTTACTTTCTTCAGCTGTTCGTCGTGCTCGCTGCTCCCTTCTTCTTTGCTCCACCGCTTAGAGGGTGAAAGGACTGCTCATTCTACTTTCAGGCTACCTCTAAACCTCAGCCATACTGATTCCAATTCAAATGCCTCCAATTTCCAGTAAGGGTCTGCTTCACTAGGACAATAAATAAGTCACAGGGCCAGACTCTAAAAAAGGTCGGCATTGACTTGACACAAGATGGCTTCTCACATGGCCGACTGTACATTTCGTGCTCAAGAGTGAGCTCAGCAGACAGCTTGGTCATTTTACAGCCCGAGGGCAGAACTGCAAACGTCGTTTACAAAAAGATCCTTACATCCTAAAAAATGGGCATTTCTCATACACATCTACAATCCTAAATTAAACTCTTTACGATCACCAAATTCACTCTCAATACTAAAATAAGCCTACGACAATTACACTGACAATCATGTTATGTTATTTTTAAAATGTTTTCTTTCATTTTTCATAACTTCTTTAACACACAAGTTCTCCGCTGCGAAGCACAGGTATTTTGCTAGTTTTAGAAATATAATAATAATAAAACATTGAAAAAATATTAATCCTGTAATATGACCGCTTCTGAAGGCATTTCAACACTATTCAGTTTCCTTCATTGTATAGAAGCTCTGCTGTTTAAGTGCAACGTCGGTAGTTTGGACGATATTAACGGAGCCATGACTGTACTTCCATTCTTTGCCTGCTAGTCAGCTGCCACTCAAGCATCTAGCCCCGCCCAGTTCATGAAGCGCCAAATGCCAGCTGCTATAAAATTTTTTTGCAGTCCTAGCAATGGGCCCTGATTGACTTATATCACTTAAGTTACTCAAGTATCTAGCCCCGCCCATCTAGCTGCACTTCAACATCAAGACCCACCCCTCCGGCTGCCACTCAAGCATCTAGCCCCGCCCAGTTCATGAAGCGCCAAATGCCAGCTGCTTTAAAATTTTTTTGCAATCCTAGTAACGGGCCCTGATTCATTTATAACATTCAAGCATCAAGACCCACCCTGCTGGCTGCCATTCAAAAGCATCTAGCCCTGCCCACCTGGCTGGCATTCACTGAAGTGTCTATCTAGCCCAACCATGCCCAACAACATTAACATTTCTTTAAATAGCACATTTGTATACAAACAATGTAGCTCAAAGTGCTTTACAAGAAAAGAAAAACAAATAAGATTATGCAATAATATTAAAGAATAAGTAACAAAGAAAATAAAAAGCAAATGAATCTAAACAATTTTAAAAACATATAAATATGTTATCTAGCATATATAATAGATCAATCAATATATAAATATTTTAATGACACTAAATTCTAAATGACCCAGCTGACTGCGGATTTAGAACACTATAATGTGTTACCAAATTTATTTTCATCAGCTCCCCACAATTTTGATTTTTAAGTCCCCATGGACCACCAAGTGTTTCATACATTGACCCAACATGCCCCAAGTCCTACAGCTCACCTTCCACCCGGTACACCTCCAGCTCTTGCAGGATTTGTTCTTCTTCCTCCATGTAGACAACTCTAGTGACAAATAGTTTTGTAGTGTTTGTTTTGGACCGATGGAACTTTAGGCCATTCTCAAAGTTGATCACTTCATATTCAGTTGTGAAAGACTCCACGGGGGTCCTAGTGACTTTAGACTTCTCAATGGAGAAGTAAAAGGCCTTTTCATCCTTGAATGTTGTGTTCCGATCTCTGAGCCACTGACTTGTGCAGCCTCCCACTATGACGTCATCCTCCAAGTAGCCCACCATTATGATGCAGCCCTGATTGATGCTCTTCCTGCCTATTTCAGACACACTGAAGCCATGCAGGCTGCCCTTGTAGAGCAGGCTGAACTTAACATGCCCCTCAAATAGGGAGAGGAGCTGCTTCTCCGTCTGCTTGTCCAGACGTGGAATAACAGAAGACATGACGGCACCTGGAAAGAGAAAGACAGCCATGAGCCCAAGGGACTGGGGTGAGTCCTCCTCTAGTTGCTGCTGTGCAGTTTACTTAAATATACTCAGTGTGTGTTGTGTATTTGGGCCTTAGAGCTTCATCCCTTGTGCTTGGTGGGTGGAACCTAAAAAGGCAGGACTACCATGATGTCACTACTGAGGGACCTCCCTCTACCTTTATATCATTGAGAGTTGTTGGAGATCAGCATCAGGGAGACCTGTTGGTGGACATTTCTGGTCATTGGACGTCTTGCTTTCCGATTCGGGATTACGGACTGATGTGGTTAATTGGGTTGAGGAGATGAGTCCACAGGTTACCATTGATGCTTCTAGGTTATGGAGTTAAGACCTTCATAGTAAGCATTGTCTTGCATTTCCTGGTTTATGATCAATTTTGCTTTGTTTATGGATTTGGATTTAGACGTGTTAGCCTTGGGCGGCCTTTTAGGCAAACCCTTCTAACCTTTCTACCTATGCCTTCTTTTTGCTTACATACATTCATTCATTCTTTATTTAGAAATACATTTTGTTTAATTAATTTAAACCAGATTTTTCCAGGTGACCTCTCTCTCGAAGGGTATTTGTGTATTCAATGAAGCTGAAGTATTTTTTAAAAGTCTAAGCCCCATTTTGGGCCTGTGAAGACCATGACGCCTGCCTTTTGAGTTTGGGACCAGGCCCATTTCTGAGACAGACCAGTGAAATCCTGGTTGTGTTTTTGGGTTATTATTATTTATGGCCTTGCTTTGCCATTTTATCCTGCTGCTATGTTTTATAATACTCTGCTGTGTTTGTGATTCCCGCCATTTAATTAGTAAAATAAGGCATTGCCTCCAACATCTAACCCCAGGATAAACTAAGGCCTAGTATTCAACATGGGCTTTTCTCCCAAATAGAATATAAAAAGAATAAACCCATGCATCATAATAATCTACAGGGAAAGAAAAACTCTAGCACCTTAACAATTTGAAGATTTAGTACCAAAAAATACATTTCTTAAGAAAAAACGCAAAGATATAAAGCACAGAACACAAACAGTTGAAAAATGAGACTGCCTAAAGACAACCCAAAGCTAAAAGATCCAATACACAGTCCGATACTGAAATGAGCATAATAAATGTGTGTGTCTGCCCGAGATAACACACACAGACACGAGGAATTCAATGCTATGCTTTATCTTTTGAAACTTCCCTGAAAACTTTATTATTAACGTTATTATAAGTAATTATTTACTTCCATTTTCACCATCATTTTGGGATAGTTGCATAGTCATGGCCATGGCAATTTTTCCCACGATGTACTGAAAATTTAGGTGACGCCATTGGTGTATCCATACAAAGGTCATGCATGCATTCCCAGCTTACTTGAGATTAAGTCAAATAGAAAATTTAAAGTAATTTTTGGACTCCTGACATTAGAAATAAGCTCTGAACGTTTGACTTTGACTTTTAATTTAACGATTTAGCTTTGCAGTGTTTCTTTCTGACGTCTGGTATCGACCTTTGCTTGTTTTGTTGACAATGTCCTTTTTTCTGTTCATTGCCCATAAGATTCTGCACTACTTTTTCAGTCAATAAAATGCAAAAAAATAGAACAAAGAGTCAGAAACCACAATATCCACAAAAGTGCACAGAATGAAGTAAGACCCCCCAACAACTCTCAATGCCACTCTGGGGGACTGGAGAATAAATAGGGCGTGGGTGGTCCTCCAGTTGAATGTCATGATGACCCCACCCCTGAAGCAGTAGATATATTCAGGACACATAAGTCACATAAGTAAAAAAAATGAACACAAAAACAAAAGAAATGCATAATGAATAAATAATAAACAATATTCAAAACAAAAATGGGCCTAAAACATTTTACAACAACATTTATTTCTATAGCACATTTTCATACAAACAGTAGCTCAAAGTGCTTTACATAATAAGGAATAGAAAAATAAAAGACACAATAAGAAAACAAAATAAATCAACATTAATTAACATCGAATAAGAGTAAGGTGCAATGGCCAGGGGCGACAGAAAAAACAAAAAAACTCCAGACGGCTGGAGAAAAAATAAAATCTGTAGGGATTCCAGACCATGAGACCCCCTGACCAGTCCCCTCTGGGCATTCTACCTAACATAAATGAAACAATTTTATACACAGTAACAACATTTAAAGACAAAAAGATCACAGTAACTGGCACTGCATTTAAGCCACAGCTGAGATATGACAGACGTTACTTTGTCAGGGTAGGACTCTAGTGTGACCCCTGAACAAAATGACCCCAAATCGCTGCTGTAGCCCTCATATGCTTTACTACCATTTTATATCTATGAACTCAGTCAACAACACTGAGTAACAGAACAGGTAGGAGAAAAAGTTACACTTTTATTCATCATATATTATAAATAATGTGCCTAAAGTACAAGAAGAGAACAATGAGTGTTGGTAAAATAATTCAACCTGATAACAGACCAGCAGGTGACACTCTGACTTAGTATGATGACTGGTCTCTGCACCCGTATGGCATTTGTATGCAGTGGCAGACACAGACAGCCTGACCCGTCTGAATATGGCAGCTGAAAGAGTGAGACACAGCGTCTTTGTTACACTTTATGTTAGACTGGCTTCCTTTATGTATCTCTCAGACCAGTGGAATATCATAGTGTAGGCCGACTGCCTTTGCTTCATTCCAGTCCTGTTTAAGCAAAACTCAGACCCCATTTCATCCCATGCTTATATTTCTGAAAACCTGCTCTTCTTCCACATCTCTTCCATTCCAGGCCAACCTTGTGAAACTGATTACAAGTAGGTCAATGCAAAGCCTTCGGCCCCCAGTCCAACTGACAGCCTGTTAATGGTCTTTCATCTCATCCCACCTGTGCTCCCTCAAGGCTAGCTGGCCAGCCAATACCTGAGATTTGAAAAAGTGAGAGCTTCAGCTTCTTATTAAATACTGAATGGGGGCACACAGCACCCCAGCTGCATGTCCAGGTGGCTCCGCCTCTATCGGCTCTAACCAATCATAAGCAGCAAAATAAACCAAACAATAATCGGGAATTAAAACATAATTGTTGCTCTTACTACAAGTAAGAACTAATAATACATTAAATCTCAGGTATTGGCTGGCCTGCTAGACTTGGGGGAATACAAGTGGGATGAGATGAAAGATCATTAACAGGCCGTCAGCTATGGCCTATGTATAACGCCGTGCGTAGAATTCACACTAAAACATGGCATTGGAACAGAACTGGAAATGTGTGCATGCACAAAAAAATCCAGATATGTAAACTTTTGCGTATGCCAAGTTCCATGCAGTTCCCCTTTATACATCCCAATAAACATGAAATATTACGCACGTGCACGCGCCTACAGCCACAGCTTGACTCCTCACCGAATTTCACGTATTTGATTATGTTAATTACTATAAACAGCCCCTTCCATTCATTGTTTTGTTAAAAAACAATGGTAAAAGCATGTATAAAAAAGAAGAATTTCTAAAAAGAAGTGGTCAGATGTCAAAGTTGACGTGAGAAGGTGAGTATCTTACGGAAACATATTAGGGCCAGAGAGAAGGAAAAAAATGTTGAGATTAAAGTCAAAATGTTAACTTTAATTTTGAAATTTTCACTTTAATCGGGTAGTTTATTTTGTTATTAAAGTAGAATGTAAAATTCATTTTAAAATCGATATTTAATTTACTAGAGTTTCTCAAATTCCACCATAACTAAAGTAGCACATTAAATGCTTTGTATTCTAAGTGTTTCCTTCCTACGTGCTTTTTAAACGTGTTTTCTATTACGCCGACAGGATCGCACAGGCAGTGATCACCACACAGAATACATTACATTTGTGATATTACAGTTCTCAGAACATTTTAGAATTCAAAGATGTATATTTGATATCATTTTCATGATGAAGTGCATTAAAGCATGTATTAACTATGTGGGGACACAGTGGCACAGCAGTAGTGATAAGTTGGTGCCCCGTCCAGGAATTGTTCTTCGCGCAAGATGCCTGCTGGGACAGGCACGACCCAGGATGGAATAATTTACTGCAGAAGTACTGTCTCTGTCAAATGTACCAACCACCAATTCATGTCATTCTGTTTTCTTTCTCCACGTAATCAGTTGCCACAATATAAGCTGTGTAATAAATGTCAAACCAGCGGTAAGCTTAGAACGTTGACTCTTCAAAACTTTTAAGGAACACTGAAAAATCTTTACTATACATGTTTAATTATTCCATCCATCTATCCATCCAGAGTCGCAACAGTCCCAGCAAGCATCGATGCAGAAACAATCCCAGGGCCTGTTCATCACTACCACCATGCCATTGTGTCCCCACATGTTTAATTATTAACAGTATACATTATTTAAATGAACTTAATAATTAATCGGTAAATTGTAATGTACATAATTTAATGAGTTTCATCATAAAAATATCAAGTATACATCCTAGTATTCTAACAGCACAGAGTTCAAAGAGGACAGCTCTTGGAAATCTAAATCGACTTAGAATCCATTCATCATCAGGATCTGTAACTATGCACTCTCTTCTATTGAATTGAATTGAATTCCTTTATTGTCATTGTATGATACAATGAGATTCAATATGCAACTCCTCCATAAATCTCTTGTGAAGAAACTGTTTCTGAGCCTCGAGGTCCATGTAGGAAAGACTCTGAAGTGTCTGCCGGATGGGAGAAGTTCAAATAGACTGTGGAATGGCCGAGTGGAATTCATGCAGATGCTGTTGGTTTTCCTGAGGCAGAGTGTGCTACAAATGTCCTCCAGGGCTGGAAGCTCTATCACAATAATCCTCTGCACTCTCGACACAACCTACTGGAAAGCTTTCTGATCAGCTGCTGTGCAGCTATGATACCACACAGATACAATGGGCTAGTGGTGCACTGAGAGTAATAACACTAAAGCAGCTATGGTATTTGGAATAGTTTGACCATTCCATGGACCATTACATTGTTACAGAATGACTACAATCAAATGCCTTAAATTTGTAAACGATATGCAATTCATTTCAGTGTGTATGATAAAGTCCACGTCATGGATGTGAATCTAAAAAAGAAAGGGAGACCACAGAAACGGTAGCACTGCTTTGATACTGGTGCCAAGTGGAAACTTGCATATGCACAAGGTAAGGCTGCTGTGAGAATGTCTGTAGCTTTACGCCAAGCTGAGCTTTTATGCATCTCGAAGTGAGCGTGGAAACAGGCGTACGGAACATTTTTGTGGTTGAGGCCCAGTTAGTGCAGAATGCAGCAACAAGAATCTTAACTAGAAAAGAAAATCTGAGCACATCTCCACAGTTTTAGCGTCGTTACATTGGTTACCCGTGTCATTTAGAATTGACTTTAAAATACTATTAATGGTTTACAAAGCCTTAAATAATCTCATTCCTGTCCTATACTTCAGAATGTTTGTCACCTTATACTCAAAGTTGTAACCTCAGATCTTCAAGTGATGGCCTACTTATACTTTCAAAAGCCAACCTTAAAAGAAGTGGTTAAGTGGCTTTTTGCTGATATGCAACTAAAATTTGGAATACTTTACCAATAGAAATTCGCCAGGCTAATACTGTAGAACAATTTAAAAAACTGATAAAAACTCATTATTTTAAAATGGCTTTTTTTGTAGCTATGTTTTAGTTGTAGTCTATATGGCCACTGAATTCTCATTTTCCTCTGGGTTCTGCAACTCCATAATAATCCGCACTATTCTCTGCTATCTTTACCGGTTCTTCTGTGGCAGCGACCTGTGCCAATACCACCTGATCATGGCGCTATGCTCCCCCCCTGTGTTTATGGATTGAATGGCGGGTGTCGCCGATATCCACATGACCATCATCTTCGATTTCTTCCATTTGAAATCTGAAATCCATAAGGGCTGATTTAGAACACTTGTGTTAGGTAGAATGTCCAGTGGGGGCTGGGTGGTCTTTTGGCCTTTGACCCCCCATAGATTTTGTTTTTTTGTTTTTACTACCGCCTGGTTTTTCTGTCCTCCTGGCCATTTGAGCTTACCTTTTGTCTTTGTTACATACTGTATAGTATTATTGTCTAATCTTGTTTATGTTTTATATTAACTTCTTTTTATTTCATCTTGTAAAGCACTCTTAGCTACATTCTTTGTATGAAAACATGTTATATAAAAAAATGTTATTGTTTAAGTACTTGTTTAGAAGTATTTAAGTAATTTTGTTTGATTTCATTGGCTGTGTGTTTTTATTTTTTTTTTCTCCCTCTTTCTAGTCCTTATATTTTGTGATGTTAAAACCCCTTAACCCCTTTTTGGCCCATGTGCTTTTTTCTGTGTTTGGATCTGGACAGGTTGGGGTCTGGGGAGGGGTTAATGGAAGGGGTGATTTCCAGTAGGTTCAGGCCAAAATTAAAGGCGGGTGAGGCCTTTTACACAGAAAGCCTGCTTGTCTTATAAGTGCCTGACAAAATAAGTCCAATGGGGAAAACCAGGAGATGCATGTACAGTCATTTGAAAAAGTCTTGGAACCCCTCTCAGCCTGCATAATAATTGACTCTCCTTTCAACAAAAAAGATAACAGTGGTATGTCATTCATTTCCTAGGAACAGCTGAGTACTGCGGTGTTTTCCGAACAAAGATTTTTAGAGACACAATATTTAGTTGTATGAAATTAAATCAAATGTGAAAAACTGGCTGTGCGAAAATGTGGGCCCCTTGCCATTTTGCTGATCTGAATGCCTGTCACTGCTCAATGCCGATTACTTGCAACACCAAAATGGTTGGATGAGCTCATCAAGCCTTGAACTTCATAGACAGGAGTGTCCAATTGTTAGTGCTGAAAGGTATTTAAGGTGGTCAATCGCAAGTTGTGCTTCCTTCCCTTTGACTCTCCTCTGAAGAGTGACAGACAGCATGGGATCCTCAAAGCAACTCTCAAAAGATCTGAAAACAAAGATTGTTGAGTCTCTTGGTTTAGGGGAAGGTTACAAAAAGCCATCTCAGAGGTTTAAACTGTCAGTTTCAACTGTAAGGAATGGAATCAGGAAATGGAAGGCCACAGGCACAGTTGCTGTTAAACCAACTCAGCAGGTCTGGCAGGCCAAGAAAAATACAGGAGCGGCACATGCAGAGGCAGGATTGTGAGAATGGTGACAGACAACCACAGATCACCTCCAAAGACCTGCAAGAACATCTCGTTGCAGATGGTGTATCTGTACATCGTTCTACAATTCAGCGTAATTTGCATGGCAGGGTGATGAGAAAGAAGCCCTTTCTGCACTCACGCCACAAACAGAGTCGCTTGTGGTATGCCAATGCTCATTTAGACAAGCCAGATTAATTTTGGAACAAAGTGCTTTGGACTGATGAGACAAAAATTGAGTTATCTGGTCAGAACAAAAAGTGCTTTGCATGGCAGAAGAAGAACACCGCATTCCAAGAAAAACACCTGCTACCTCCTGTCAAATGTGGTGGAGGTTCCATCATGCTGTGGGGCTGTGTGGCTAGTTCAGGGACTGGTGCCCTTGTTAAAGTCGAGGGTCGCATGAATTCAACCCAATATCAACAAATTCTTCAAGATAATGTTCAAGCATCAGTCACAAAGTTGAAGTTACACAGGGATTGGATATTCCAACAAGACAATGACCCAAAACACAGTTGGAAATCTACAAAGGCATTCATGCAGAGGGAGAAGTACAATGCTCTGGAATGGCCGTCACAGTCCCCTGACTTGAATATCATCAAAAATCTATGGGATGATTTGAAGCAGGCTGTCCATCAAATAGAACTGAACTGGAGAGATTTTGTATGAAAAATGGTCAGAAATACCAACATCAGAGTCCAGACACTCATCACAGGCTATAGGAGGACAGCGTCGAGAGGCTCAAAGGAGCAAAAGGAGGCTCAACTAAGTATTGATGTCATATCTCTGTTCGGGTGCCTGTCTAATTTTGTTATGATGCATATTGTATATTTTCTGTTAATCCAATAAACTTCATGTCACGGCTGAAATACTACTGTGTCCATAAGGCATGTTGTGTATTAAAAGGACATTGCTACTTTGAAAGCTCAGGCAACGAGAAACAAAAATCCAAAGAATTAACCAGAAAAAGGGTCAAAACATCGGGAGAGCAAAATAACCTGAGCGAAAAGTCAAAGGGTGAGAAAACATCGCCGTCAATGAACAAGCAAGTCCCATTCTGAAAGGACATTGTAATAGCAAAGCTGTAATATAGCACCGTTAACTCACCTCCTTTGTTTGTTCAATTGTATATTGCCTTCCCAATTCTTGTTTTATCATATAGTGCCTTTCCTATCTATGCATCTATTAAATAGTGATTTTTTGTTGCTCTCTGTCCATATTATTGTTATATATTGCCTTTCCTATCTATTCCTCTTCATATCTTTATATAGTGCCCTTCCCACCTCTCTACAATTATTACTTAGTGCCACTCCTATCTATGTATCCATTTTAGAGTGTCGTCTCTCTCTCTCTCTCTATTCTTCTCCTTTTCTATCTGTCCATCTATGTATCTATTATATAGTGCCATTCCCATCTCTGTCCATCTTTTATATGCTGTTCTTCCTTTGTCTCCATCTATTAATCAGTGTTTTTAACATCCATTCATCCATTATAGTGCCTTTCCTGTCTCTCTTCATCTCTCACTCTATTACATATTGCCTTTTCTATTTATTATATTGTGCCCTTCCTTTATGAGTACAGAGCCAGTAGGTCTTCTCTGCCCCTGCCAGCTGTTTTATTAGACCGGGGTCCTCAGTCAACGACATGGAGGGCCGCAGTGGTCACAGGTTTTCATTCCAGCCAGTTTCTTATTTAGAACGCATGTATTTATTACTAAAGAAATACGTTTTTTTGGGTTTAAGATTCATTATCTTTCCCATTACAGTTCAGAACCTTTAACTGCCTATTTTAGTTTTTAGCAGCTGCATTTAAGTTTTATTTGTTGCTTGTTTTCTTAACTAGACATTAGTTAATAATGAAATGCTGATAACCAATAAACCAGCAGCTCCCCAGCTGACGCACTTCCTTTTAAACCTGTGTGTATGCGCCATGAAGTACCTGTGATTAAAAAATGTTTAGAAATGAATGAGAGGGGAACTGGAAGGACTGTTAAGTTTAAATCTGTTCTGCTCCACAAAACACCCGGATAATGTTCTTAGAGAACAAAACTCCACAGTGCAACTAAAATATTCTCTTGAATGAATAAAAGCAACAACAAGCCAAATAGTTAAACACCAAGCTTTATTATCAGCAAGGAGAGTCTTCTGATTGCGAAAACTGTTGGAAGGAAAACCAGCAGCCACTGCGGCCCTCCAGGACCGTGACTGGGGACCCCGTGTTTAACACTCCAGCCGGATCTTGGCATGAACAGCCTGAAATTAGGAGCGGATTACGCAGCCACACGTGTGGCCGGCCGCCTGATGCTACCTGGGCCACTGAAATGTCTGCGCTCGTTGATGTCTTTCTTATCCATCTGGGATTTAGAGGCCTTCCTAGCTCTCTGTCTTTCACCTTTAGATCCTTTTTTCTGGAATTTTATTTTTTCTGTCCTCCTGGCCATCAGACCTTAGTTTATTTTTTGTTACTTAGTGTTGCCTAATCATTTTTTTATATAAACTTTGCTTTCTTCATCTTGCAAAGCACTTTGAGTTACACCTTTTGTATGAAAACATGTTCTAGAAATAAATGTTGCTGTATTGCCTTTCTCATCTGTTATATAGCATGTCAGTTGATTATATAACGCCTTTAGCCCTTCTCTATTATATAGTGCCTTTTCCCCTGGTGGTGTATTATATAGTTATACTTATTAAAAAATAAGTAACATGATAGTTATAACTGGATACTAACCTTCACCTAATCCGTTTCTCTTTTGTTGTTTTGCTTGCCTAAGGTAAAGTCATCCCTGATGGAGGATCGCAGGAATCGTGGGGTAGAGGGGTCCTTTCATCGGATTGGCTGGTCCAGCGCTGACTCAGCTGTGGAATGGCCAATAGGGGGAGGCAGCTTGATGGCTGAGGTCTCCAGGACTCTAAACAAATCCAAATCATATTATGGGATATCATCTACTGTTACATTCTACTTCATACTTCTAAAATTTTTATTTTTATGCTGTATCGACGATTTGTTCTGTTCTGTGTATTGTATTGACCCCCTTTTTTCTTTTTGACACCCACTGCATGCCCAACCTACCTGGAAAGGGGTCTCTCTTTGAACTGCCTTTCCCGAGATTTCTTCCATTTTTTCCCCACACGGTTTTTTTTTTGGGAGTTTTTTCTTGTCTTCTCAGAGAGTCAAGGCTGGGGGGCTGTCAAGTGGCAGGGCCTGTTCAAGAAGCATTGTGCACTTCTTGTGTGATTTTGGGCTCTACAAAAATAAATCGTATTGTATATAGTGTCTTTTCCCTGGGCGGTGTGTTATATAATGTCTTTTGCTCCCTCTTTTTCTTTGATGTGTTGATGTGCTGGTGAGTTATTAATTAACCAAACACCAGCCCCTGGTTTGAAATGATGGATGCAAAAAATATATATTAAGATAACTCCTGGAGTCTGAGGTAGTCAGTGCCCTAAAGTAAATTAGAAAGAAATTCAACATTGGGTCACTTCCATCACGAACTAAACAAATCGGGAGTGCTCTCCCCTCGACTGTCTCATATATTTAGATATGGGAATGGATATTTGAGGAGTTAACCGCAAGACAATGATTCTATTTTTATATCAAAGTACCATCAACAACATAGCAAATCAAATAAATAATATATTGATCAATTATTATAAAAGTAAAGTTGAATAAATCGGACTCTGCAACCGCATGGATAAAAGATAATAAAGTAGCACTTCCAGGTTAGCGGAAAGAACCCAAAAGTTGATAGAAATCTACGTTTTGGCCCTAATAATTGTATGCAAAATTTGTTTGACTTGAGTGAAAGCGTACTAAAGTTATCGTGTTTACACACACACACACACACACACACACACGATTAAAAAAAATGTATTCCCGGGCTCAGTAAGCTCTAAAACATCGCGATTCATCAAAATCTCAAAAGGACATTTTTGGACGAATCCAATATTTTCCCTATACTTCGTATAAAAGAAAGTAAAAACAAGTTAGTGACGACTGGACAAGCAGGCTAAACGCAACAGACTTCGCTAGCTTTTGCAAGAGAAGAAGCTGAAGGCTAAAAAGTTTTGCTGATGCACCCTCCATTCCTTCCTTCCTTCCTCCCATTTCCTAACACACTTCTTCCGTCTGTTCAGCGCAGCCCTTCATGTCGGATGACACACACCGTACGAGTCCCCCAGTCTAAAATCATACCGCACATCCGCTAAGCACATTCGGTCGTGCTCGTTGTTTTGATGTCTTTCGCACCCCTTCACGGTTCCGTCGGTGCTCGGGGTCTTTGATTTACAGATCCCCACTTTGATAACGCTGTTCGGATTGCCACTCCTCATTTATTCTTTTTTTTACTTGCCTTTGTATTTTTTTCACCCGATCCCCGTCTTTCCTTATTCTTACTCTTGCCTTTTCTTTGTAGTTTAGTCCTCCAAGATTCTCTCTCAGTACATCGCCGCCACCTCCTCTTCTATCCCCCCCTTTCAAAACCACGCCCTGAGCCTGCAGCAGCAGCCCGGAGAAATGCCAACCTCTGCGCTCGGGTCCTGAAACGAGACTGAAAACTCGGTGCCAGTTTGGAAAAACGGAAGTTTTCTTCTAGGCGCCCGTCACTCCGCCCACCGCACTTTCAGAAAGGCGATCCCGCTGGATCTTAGCGACTGTCGGCTTCTTATCCTACCCTCTTGAGTTTATGAATGGATTACAGAGAACGGAGCTACCTGGGCGACTAAAATCCAGAGCGCACTCTTCAAGGAGGCGTGGTTATGAAAATCAGAAAACGGGGCGCTGGTCTGCCTGGAGGTGGGCGTGGTTTATCCGTGACTTTTGGACGGGGACCTCCCGAGTGGCGCACCTTCACAGCGGGCAACTGTCACGAGTCCCGCTGCCGTTTCTTCGTCATATGCCATCACGTCGTTAGATCAGAGCGGGCAGGACACGCATGAGGTTGTGCTGCAGGGGCTCAAACGTCCATTTTATACGAACACTGGCCGATGTGTCAAGGACAGTTATAACGTCAGAACATGTGCTGGGTGGCGTAGTGACAGGGTAATGGGCCTGAATTCAGCGTTTTTAAAAAAAGACAATATTCTTGGAAATTTCTGCTACAGGTTATTGATGATGGCTATCTATAGGGCATACATATTTAACCTGTCTTAACTGCTTTGAATAATCAGACTGCTTTGATTAATAGGCACAATTGCCTGCTTTCTTTAAAAATGAACGAGTTTTGGGGACATTGGTTTCTAATCGGGTACTTCTTGATAGCTGACAACAATACTGTGACGTTCACGTCGAATAAATACACTCAGGAGCCGCGCGTCCGGGTGAGTCTTCCAAATGCCGACTGGCTTTTTATTCAATATACCGCGATATAAACGGTGCCCTACTGCCGCCCGTTGTCTGGGTCACGGGGACACCTCCAAAATCACAAAAATAATTCACCTTCGTCCTATCTACCTCTTACCTGTTTGCTCCCCTCACCACTTGATGCTGTCTTTCTCTCACTCCAGTAACAACGACCACTTCTGACCACCACCTCCCCTTTACTCTACGCACCGTCAATTAACCCTCATCCCTGTCACTCAACTCTCTCTCTCTCTCTCTGGTGCCCCAAGCCCTTACATAAAGTGTCCCCCAAGACTCCACCCCATCACTGCTTCCACTCCCTACAGCCCATGCAATGGCAAGACACGTCACAATGTCACAATACTATTGTTGAACCAAAGTGAATGTGTTCACACTTTTGTTCTGCAGAGGAAATTGACATGTACCATTTTTTATTGATCGTCATGCTGATCTATTTAGAGATTAAAGCATTTTTATAGTCAGTCAGTTAGTCATCATCCAACCCGCTATATCCTAGCACAGGGTCACGGGGGTCTGCTGGAGCCAACCCCAGCCAGCACCGGGCGCAAGGCAGGAAACAAATCCCAGGCAGGGCGCCAGCCCACCGCAGGGCAAGAATTTATATATTTCTGGGTAAATGAGAATAAAATACAGACTCGGGACTGCTGCCTGCTTCTTTTATGCTTTTCACCATATGGCTGTGCCTACACCCTGTAGCAACAGTGGCTGGTACCTGACCCAGGATCCCCAAGGCCTGAGGCTGGTAACAACAGCACTACCGCCTTGCAACATGGAGACTAGGGGTTACATTCTGGGTCCTCCATGCGTGGAGTTTGCATGTTTTCCCCGTGTGTGTGTGTGTGTGTGACTTGGAGATGTTAATTGGCCCCAATATATTTTCAGCTTGTGATAGACAGGTGCCCCTTTAACGGATTGGCACTGCCTTGCACTTGATGCTTGATGGGATCGGCTCCAGTGTCACCCACAAAAAATGGAAATGGAAAATGGTGGATTACTGATGCCGATGAGGGAAAGTATGAGGCGGCAAACAAGAGCACAAGTAATGCCAGACACGATACCTCTCTCACCCTGATGCCAAGTCTCTTGTCACAAATGTTCCCATTTTGGTTTCTGTCCTTAACATCATTAACTGCCATGAATATGAATGTAAAAAATGTTGACAAGGATGACGATATACTTTGAGTGAAAGTCCCAGTGGTGACGATCAATGACAAGTGACAGCAGGTGCCTGCTTTTGGCAATATGATTGGTGTGGGTATGTTAAATAAAAAGTGATTATATTCATATATCAGCATAAATAGAAATGAAAACTTATAACTATTAAACTTAGTTTAAGCAGTAGTACACATTAGGTATGCCAAGCAAATATTTAAATAAAGGCACATGCCATTTTTTTTTTAATTAAAGCTTAGCTGAATCCACCAATATCTTATTTGCCCAGAGAATAGAAAAGGGGGAGAAGGATAGATAGAGACAGCCCGAGATCGGAGAAGGGGGGCACCTGCAAGTTGGTAGCAAGAGGTGGAGGTGAATCTCAAACCATGGAGAACATCAGTGGTTTCCATTAAAAACTTGAAGAGGCCAGCTGGAGCGAGGTCAGGATGATGAGAAATGATGATATAAACTGTAACTTTTATCTTCTTCGGGGCTCAACTCGGTTTGACTTCATTGCGTTGAGTCTGTGTTACTGTTTATTACAATAAAGCTAATTACTCTGTTTGCCTGTCCTCTGACTCCTAGAGCCTTCTTTTGAGGTGAGAAGTTCAGGTGCGAGGAAATGGTACATGTGTGAGTGAGTCAGGAATGCAGAAGCGCTCAGTCTTTTTTAATCCATCCATCCATTAGCCAACCTACTATATCCTAACTACAGGGTCTGCTGGAGCCAATCCAGTAAGGCAGGGTGCCAGCCCACCGCAGGGCACATACACACCCCAAGCACACACCAAGCACAATTTAGGATCGCCAATGCACCTAACCTGCATGTCTTTGGACTGTGGGAGGAAACCCACGCAGACACGGGGAGAACATGCAAACTCTATGCAGAGAGGACCCGGGAAGCTGCGCTACGCACTGCGCCACCATGCCGCCCTCTTTATCTTCTCATAAATTATTTTATTTTTTGGAAAATCATTTTTCTGTTGTGATAAAGTTAGACCGACTTGTTATTCACTGAGTCACCCCACGATGCATTCAGATGCTTTTTTTGAAAGTCTGAGTCTAGATGCGCTCGTTTTAACCACGGTTGTGTTCTGTATGCTCTCCACTAGGTGGGGATAGAGGATGGCAATGGGAGAAGTGCTGGAGTGAAGAGGAGAGACGTGGAGCTAAGAAAGGTTTGCTGTCTTTTGCAGTCGCTGGATTCAAATCCTCAGCCATTTGGACCCCCGAGTCTTTTCTTTCCATCATCAGCCTACTTTCACTTACCTGTGTTCCTGGGGTGCAATGGCAAATGCAACTGCTCCTTTTTAGAGTTGGGCATTTTGGTTCACTTTACTCATTCTGTTCCATTGATTGTTTGATTTTACTAATAAGATTTGAGATTGAGAAGTCCAGGGATTGGGGTCCCCTCTGATTGAATTGCAGATATATAATTTAATAATTCATACATTAATATGTGATCTCATAATAAATTATACATTTATCCTGCTGATAATTCATAGTACATTGTCCAGTTTCAGTACACATAGCATAAAAACACAGAATTATTAAAATAAGACGAAACGGAGAATCAGAAGTGAATGAGAATTGTGTGACTCATTCTCAGGTAATGCTGTGGCTGCACACCCCTCATCCACAGCACCATGTGATGTCATTTGGGGACCCGTGACAGGAGGGGTCTGCCACCAGACCCTTCTTAATGATTTTCTTCAAAAATCAGTGAGTTACACGCGACCATCAATGAGTCATATAAATCAGCACTTCTCCACCTCTTTAGGGTCGCTGATTGGCACAGGTGGGTCGTGCATTGCTGTTGTTGTTTTACGAGTGGCTAATCAATCGACAACGCTGCACGATGTGTTTTCTCCTTTCATGAAGGTTGGACCCCTGCTCCTCTTCATCCAATCACGCATATTCACCACCAGGAAAATAACCTCCCACCGTTTGCGAAAGGGCAAAACTGGGTCATGTGACCATAAAGGTGGAGAAACCCTGGTATAAAGTGTGCTTTAAAATAAATGTGAAATCAAATAATTATTTGAAATTAGAATATCATTTTTACAAGTTTTAATTTTGTGTGACCACTTTCTTGAATGTATAAAGGGACATAAACGTATTAATGTCATATTTTGTATATTTTGTTTAAAACTGTTCCTATAACAAAGTGCACATTTACATTAACATTTATTTTCTTAGCAGATGCTTTTATCCAAAGCTACTTACACAGAAGGTCAATACAATCGAGTAGCATCAGTCTGGTGGGCTGTTTTGAACAAGAGGTGATCACCACAAGTGAGGAGCTAAAAACCAACATAACCAAAAATGATCAGTTAACAATATGACAGAATATTCACAGCACAGTAGGGTCTCATAACACTTCTTAAACACAGCAAGGGAGTCAGCCGTTAGGATGAATGGTGGGCCGATCGATGGAGCTACACATGAAAAGAGTCTGGAATGAGATTTGGTACCACGCAGAGGTGGCGTCCTTCTGAGTGGGCAGAAGCAGCATAGCACCCCACCAGCGTCTCCATGCACACAGGTGCTGACCCATTGACCACTCTGCAGGTAAACATCACAGATTTGAACGTAATGGGTGCTGCTACAGGGAGCCAATGTAGCAACCTGTAGAGAAGAGTGACACGTGTCCATCATGGCTGGTTGAGCACACGATGGGTCACCGCATTTTGGACCCTCTGCTGTGGCCTGATTTTACTGATTACTACTAGTAGTGAGTTGCTGTAATGCAGATGTGTCAAGGCCACAGCCTGGAAAAGAAGTTGTGCTGCATACTCAATTCGATGATGTCTGATCTTGTAGCTGTTGTATTGCATGAATCTACAAGAATGAGAGACAGCTGAAATGTGGACAGAGGCAGACAGCTGCTCATCAATCATCTCTCCAAGGCTCCATACTGACTTGGCTGGTGTTAGTGGCCGTGCGCCATGATGTACACAGATGTGGAGTTGCACAGACTGTCTGGCTGCGATAACAAGAAGATCCATCTTGGCCAGGTTGAGTTGTGGGCGGTGGTCCTTCATCTAGGTTGATAAATCAGTAAGACATGCAGAGACTCTAACCGATACCATGTTTTCCTGAGGAGGGACAGCTGTGTATCATCAGCATAGCGCTGATACGAGAATCCATGGGATTGAATGATGGAGCCAAGTGAGGTGTTGTAGAAAGAGAAGAGAAGTGCCCCTTGGGGCACCCCTGTGTATGTCTGATAGACTCTGGACATCTCACCTGACCAGAACAAATGGTTGAAACTGCCCAAGATGTACAAAAGGAAGAGCTGATACAATCTAAAGTAGATGTGTTGTTACTGTGTCATACTCATTTGATGAACAAGGGAATCTTCAGTGAGAGTTTTCATTCACCAATCACGATTCGGTTCAAACTCGAAAGAATCAGAAGTGAAGTGAACAAGAATCTCTATTAAGACGGATGGCACTTACACTTGCGCTTAAACATGAACCTGCTAAATGGAAGGCATTGACAACACGACTCATGTACTGCTGTACGTCTGCTGAAGTCCACTGAATCAATTTGTTTGTGCTTGCGTTGTTCAAAAAGAATGAATCGTCGTTGAATCATCCATCACTATGTCCTTTACCCCTTCCATTTCGCTACATCTGAGTAACTGTGTGATACCATCTGACGTGTGGCCTAAAAGGTTCAATAAGAATATTCTGGCTGTTGGTGCATCATGAGATGAAAGAGAGAGATTAGGAGCACACACTGATACAGTGCATTGCCGCACCTACCACATGACAAACCAACTCAGGATCCAGATTAGGACCCGAGTGCAGCCATGCAACGGGTGATACCTCAGCACCACACTAGTTCAGATGGAGTGGAATAGCGTGAGATCAATGGCCAGAAACACACAAAGGCAGTTCTCCTTCATGGTCTGGGAACAGAATGTCAGGAGCTGTTTCACACACTTCCAAATCAAAGTATGTCAAAGGGGGGCGCCATTACGACTATACGACTTTGCTGGCTCTTTGGAGAAACAATGTTGCTGAGCAGCCTGGTTATAAAACAACAACAGCAACTCATTATTTCAACATGGCTTTCTCAGAGCTTCATTTTAGTTTAACTCTGATATTCTGTATATGCATTTAATTATCTTTTTTTTCCGTGGCTCCGAACTCCATACTAACCCCTACTTTCTCTGCTGTCCTTATTCCGGTTTTCTGTGGTGGCGATCTGAACCCCCACCACCTGATCAAAGCACCGTGATGTCTCAACATTGATGGATTGAAGGCCAGAGGTCCACATGACCATCATCATCGTCTCGTCTCATTCTTCCACGTGAAGCCTGAAAACGATGAGGACTGATTGAGATCATTTATGTGAGGTAGAATGCCTAGTGGGGGCTGGGTGGTCCCGTGGCCTCTGAACCCCTGCAGATTTTGTTTTTCTTTTTCTCCAGCCTTACGGATTTTTATTTTTTCTTTCTTCTGTCCTCCTGGCATTTGGACCTTACTTTTATTCTATGTTAATTAGCATTGCCTAATTTAATTTTTATATTTATTTCATTTTTTTCTTTCTTCATCCAGTAAAGCACTTTGACCTACATCATTTGTATGAAAACGTGCTATATATAAATGTTGTTGTTGTTGTTGTTGGTTATAAAAAACACACTCAACCCACTAATTTTAATTAAAATAAAAATGATCACTGAATATCTCATAATTTCTAGTTATTATCTCATCATTTTGGCATAATATCTCATAATTATGAAATCATACCTCATATTTTCAAGTTATCATCTCATAATTATGACTGATTATCATAATTTCAACTCTAGGCATCAAATTGTTATGATTATCTAGGTCATAATTATAATCTAATATCTCAAAATAGTGATTTACAACCTCATATCGATTTAGTATATCATAATTTTGATTTACCGTCTCATAATTCCCAGTTATGATCTTATAGTTAAAACTGTGTCAATCTCCAGGTTTTAATAGTTTGTATGTTTTCCACCACCTAAATAAAATTAAAAGTTAGGTAGTGCCGTGCCACCTTCTGCTTTAAGCCATTGTAGGGTCGCCATTTGAATGTGTGGATTTTTCGAATTCCAAAATAAATGAGGTTATGATTGAATCTAATTTCTTAAAAAAAGATTTGTTAATGTAAAAGGAGATGCTTTGAAATAAGAACAGAAACCTGGGAAGGATGTTCATCTTGACGGTGTTGATTCTCCCTGCTAAATTAAGATGGAGGGTAGACCGTCTATGCACATCTTGTTTAAGGTTTTTCCATGCAGACAGCAAAATGTTTTTGAAAAGAGCTTGATATTTGCTTGTGATGTTTACCCTGAGGTATCTAAAATGATCTGCGAACATAAACAGGAAAGTGTCCAATCTGATATCGTGTGCTAGAGATTTCACTGGAAAAAAACACACTTTTACTCAAATAAATTTTTAGTCCAGATATCTTTTGATATCCTACTAGTGCTGCTAGGACTGCTGACATAGAAGTTTGTGGATCTGATAAGTACAGAACTATATCATCTGCATTTTGAGAAATGTTCTGTTCAAGTCCTTCTCTGAATATTCTCTTTATCTCAGATGCATTTTGAAAGTAAACAGCCAATGGCTAAGTGGTGATAGGGGGCATCCTGGTCTAGTAGCACGTTCTACTTTGAGGTTGTCTGAAATAATATTCTTAACTTTAATTCTCAAACTGAAGCTCCTGGGCTGGCATACAGTAGTTTCATCCATGCACATATGTTTGGGCCAAACCCTCGCATTCAATCAAATGAAATGTTTTCTGTGCATCCAAAGATAATAAAATCTCTGGGATGTTAGAATTTATGGGTGAATATATTACATTTACTCTTTGAGAGCTGAATATTTTTTCCAGAAAACTCAGTTTTCTGAAAAGCACACAAAGCCATGGTTTCACACATAAATCAACATAAAATGTCTGTTGCTACGGGCTGTGGCTGCTGTTGGCTCATGTTTGGTGTCTCTGGTGGCAGTGGCTGCACGGGGGCACCTCGATGGCCAACAATACGGTGCAGACCTATAAATACCTGGGAGTGCAGCTGGATGATAAATTAGACTGGACTGCCAATACTGATGCTCTGTGCAAGAGAGGTCAGAGCTGACTATACTTCCTTAGAAGGCTGGCATCCTTCAACATCTGCAATAAGATGCTGCAGATGTTCTACCAGACGGTTGTGGCGAGCGCCCTCTTCTACGCGGTGGTGTGCTGGGGAGGCAGCATAAAGAAGAGGGACAAACTGGTGAGGAAGGCAGGCTCTATTGTAGGCACGGAGCTGGACAGTTTGACATCCGTGACAGAATGACGGGCGCTGAGCAGACTCCTGTCAATCATGGAGAATCCACTGAACAGGATCATCTCCAGACAGAGGAGCAGCTTCAACGACAGACTGGTGTCACCATCCTGCTCCACTGACAGACTGAGGAGACCCCACACTATGCGACTCGGGGGGTAAACGTTAATATTACACAAAGTTATTGTCTGTTATACCTGCATTGTTATCTCTCTTTAATTTAATATTGTTTTTTATCAGTATGCTGCTGCTGGAGTATGTGAATTATAAAGTATCTATCTATCTATCTATCTATCTATCTATCTATCTATCTATCTATCTATCTATCTATCTATCTATCTATCTATCTATCTATCTATCTATCTATCTAAGAATGCACAGTAGGGCAGTGGTAGCAGTCACAGTGTGACACAATATGGTTTGTACTTCTTGTCGTCATAAGTGGTGGTCCTCCCAGGCGAACACTGCTGTAGGTGTATCGGCTACACAAACGTGTTCAGTGCCACGATCAACTTGGGACTGATCAGTTCATGCTGGTACTTCACTTTCATTTTCAATATCCATCTCCTGATCACATGCATCAAATTCCAAGTCTGACAAGTCAGAGTCCGAGTCAGCAATAATACATAAAACGTCCATGGCGTGTTATTTGCCAGATGTCAATGCCATTTTAGAGGTTGTTTGCTCTTTGTTACTCATGCAGGGAATCAAGGTTAAATCAACAAAGCTACTTAACTTTCCTTCTAGCAAAGAGAGTTGAACTAAAACGTAAGGGTGAGTTTTATTGCAGTTTACAGCCGATTACCGTCCTCTACCCCCGAATATCGACAAAAGTCGACATCAGTCCTGAAAGAGTTAAACAGGCATCGAAGATTGGAAGTTAAGTGTTTGCCTTTAATAAATTGATTTGGTCTTGTGATATTACTGAAGGAAGCACTTTATCAGTCCTTCTAGCTAGACATTTGGAGAGTATTTTAACATCATTATTCAAAAGTGAGATTAGTCTGTATGAGGCAAATTGTAATCCTTAGTTTTCTTAGGAAAGATGATAATTAATACTTGGTGAAAACTTTTAGGTAGAATTTTATTGTCTGTTGCTTCTAACTTAGCTAACTTAGTGGAAATGTTTTATGCAATTCAGCAGGGTACCATCAGGGCCTGCTGCTTTCCCACTTGGAAGTGAGTTTATAGCGTCTAGTAATTCTGAGAGTGTTAGAGGTTTATGTGATTTCTCTGCACTGAGAGTATCTAGCTGTGGTATCTGTAATGCATCAAAACTCATTAGATTGTGTCTAGTCCTCTTTAAACTGAGTAGAATATAAGGACTTATAGTACTGTCCAAATGTGTGCGTTATATATTTATGGTCAATGATTATATCTCTGTTTATGTTGGTAATTATTGTAATTGCATTGTGAACATCCTGCTTGTGGATTTGATGAGCTAATATCTTATTGGGCTTCTTTCCGTGTTCACAGTAGTGATGTCGCAATTTAGAAATAATCTGTTCTGTTTCTTTTGTTGTCAAAAGGTTGAGTTCTGATTGCAAAGCCTATCTGTTTCTATAATGTGCATCATTTGCACACCTGGGGCCTCATGCATAACGCTGTGTGTAGAATTCACACTAAAACATGGTGTAAGGACAAATGCAGAAATGTGCGTACGCACAAAAAAATCCAGATGCGTAAATCCGTGCATTCGCCAACTTCCACATTCTTCCACTCCATAAATTCCGGTCAGCGTGAAAAGTAACGCACATGCATGCACATGCTGCCACTCCCAAACTCCTCCCAGAATTACGCCTCTTTGAATATGCAAATCAATATAAATAGCCCTTAAGCTCAGTGTTCTGGGAAAAGGCAATGACAAAAGCATGGGGGGAAAATAGAAGAATTTCAGCAAATACCAAGTGGAGGCAAAAAATAACTTATTATTTGTTGGATTAAACAGTGGGATACCACCACTGGTTCTCAACTAGTCTGGCTTTGGGACCCACCATCACCCCTTAATGACAAGCCATGACCCAAAATTTTCAACTTCTCTAATTTATTGAATGGAAAGATGGTGCAGTTTGAACCTGAGATAATAGAATATAATATCACGGTATGCCAACGCAAAAAACCTAATAAACCTGATGATAAACCAAAATGACCAGCAACTGGCGATGCCAGAGAGGGAAATATTCCCTTTTACACTCAAATAGCTGCATTTTAATTAAAACTAAAACTCTTCAGTAACTGTTTTTAAGAGACTCAACAATGTTTTCCTGCACAAATATGAAATAGAAAAGTCCAACTACTGAGAAGTATTTACAAAAAAAACTCAAATTATGTAGTTTTACCAGAGAATCCTCACTCGCTGAATCTATGACAACCAACACTGCACTATGGAAAAATTCAGTTTCTTCATTAGCATTTTTTAACAAAGAGAAATAAATTAAAGAGTGAAGTTCAAAAGGATTCAAGTATACTAAATAAAATTTTCTTCTGATTACCTTATCAGTATGTAAATGGTGAAAACAATTTGCTTTGAGGAAAATTAAGCAACAATCACTTCAGCCTTAGGTGTAACACTGACATTATAGACCCGAGTGTGGAGGAATTAATGGGAGAACTGGGCAAGTTTTTTTGCTCCTGACAAGATAGATAGATAGATAGATAGATAGATAGATAGATAGATAGATAGATAGATAGATAGATAGAGTGTTCTGTCACATAATGGCTCCACCAGCTGACTCTCTTCGTTGCTTGGCAACGTGACGCTTTCCATGTCAATTCCAAATGGGTTGTGTATCCAGTTATCATCCCTCTGTTTCTTGGGAAAGTAGTCATTAAACTGCTCAAAAAGTTTATTTGCACGTGTCGTAATTGCTTTCCTCATTACATTTTTTCCTG
This sequence comes from Polypterus senegalus, assembly GCF_016835505.1. NCBI lineage: Eukaryota > Metazoa > Chordata > Cladistia > Polypteriformes > Polypteridae > Polypterus > Polypterus senegalus. The sequence continues at coordinate 143,002,091 of NC_053167.1, read as the reverse complement.
CCACGTCCAGTTGCTGTCCCTCATGACAGGCATTGGGGAATGTGTCGAGTCGGATTTTAGAAACATGACTTGCCCACAGGGAGATCTCTTTTTTGAAAGCATTGCATTTATCATACTGTTCAAAAATGTTGTGCCCCCTTCTCTGCACAGACACATTTAATGTGTTTAATTGTTCAAACACATCAGCGAGGTAAGCAATGTTTGCGAGCCACACACTGTTGCTAAACAGGTCTGCAAGAAGTGAATTGTTCTGGGCAAGAAAAGTTGCGATTTCAGCTTGTAGTTCATAAAAATGGGACAGTACCTTTCATACCTCGGCATGATACAACACCTGTACGTGCTCACTACCAAGATCTTGGCACAGTTTCTAAAAACATCGGGTGTTCTTTGCACTCCGTTTAATGTAGATGACATCTTTTAATGTTCCATGAAGCAGTCGTACCATATCCTTTGCTGCCAGGGCCTCTTGATGTAATAAAACAATGGTTCTAAGAGCTTTCTCAAGCATTCTCCTCAAGACCCCTGAGTTTTTTCCTGTCATGGAGGCAGCACCATCAGTTGTGATACCAATGCACATGTCCTAGCTTAGGCCCACTGAACACAAATACAAGTCCACAGAGCTGAAAATGTCCTTTGCAGTCGTAGTAGTAGGGAGCTGTGTTGTGCAGAGAAACTGTTCCTGTAAGTCTCCGTCCCACACATGTCTCACATAAACGAGTAAAACTGCTTTGTTTGTTATGTCTGTGGATTCGTCCATTTGTAAGGCAAAATGACCACTTGCCTTAATGCAAGCTGCGGTCTGTTGTTTGATGACATGTCTTCAGTTCACCTACTAATTGTGTCATTTGACAGAGGTATAGTGTTTAGCTTATCCGCTGCGGATTGATCCAACACTTCTCTGACCATGTCCATGGCTGCAGGTAAGATGAGGTCCTCTGCAATGGTGTGGGGCTTCTTTAACATTGCAATACGATGTGCCACCAGGTAAGATGCATGGAGTGCCTGTTCTTGCTTCAAGCACAAAGAAGTAAGGCACTTTTGTGATGTCCTCAGGTCTTGAAGTTGTCTTTTGAAGTACTCAACAGGTTTATCTTTGAGATAATGGTGTTTTGTTTCCAAATGCCGCTTCAGTTTTGACGCCTTCGTGTTTTCACATGCCAATACCTTGTTGCACAAAACACACTGAGGTTTTTGTCCTCCTTTGTTGTCAATATAAAAAAAATCCATATCTAATATATTCTCTGCAGTGGGCTGGCACCCTGCCCGGGGTTTGTTTCCTACCTTGCGCCCTGTGTTGGCTGGGATTGGCTCCGACTGACCCCCATGACCCTGTAGTTAGGATATAGCGGGTTGGATAATGGATGGATGGATATTTTCTGCGTCGTACCTGCGTTTCGCCATATTCAATTAGCATATATAAACAAAGTTCTTCTATGGTGTGAAACGGCAGTTGTCAACTCGCATTACCGGGCATTATCGCCACCTACTGTTAAGAAGTGTGAACAGACAGCACTTCATTTATTTTTTCTTAACATTTTTTTGCCCAGGCAAAGGCCCGCGACCCACTGAAAACAGGTTCACGACCCACTTTTGGGTCGAGACCCACCAGTTGAGAATCACTGGTATAAACAACAAACGGAAGTTGATTGAGTGACATGGAGTGCCGGAGAAACTTGAAAGCTCAAGTTCACAAAGTGGCACAGTGCCCGAAATAAAAAAGAAGTTGTCAAATATCAAAGTCGGCGTGAAAAGGCGCTTTGTAGCCCACCGTCTGAGTGTCATATGAAAGCTTATTAGGGTACAGAGAAAAGAAAAAAATAGGGACACAGTGGGAAAAAAGCTCAAAATGTCAACTTTAATCTAGAAATTTCCACTTTAATCACATAGTTTATTTTGTCATTAAAGTACAACATCATAAACTTCATCTTAAAATCGTTTAATTTACTAGTTTCTTAAATCCCATCGTAACTAAAGTAGCACATTAAATGCTTTGTTTAGTATTTGATCTTCAATGTGCTCTATGTGTGTGAATCACTACGTGCTTCTGGGCTTTCTCTTCCTCTGACAGGACACAGAATCCATTACATTCGTGATATTACGGCTCTCTGAATAATTAAAGTACTGAGATGTATACTTAACACGGTGGCGCAGTGATTGTGCGTGACCATCGATGAAATCATTTATTGCAGAAGTACTTTCTCTTTCAAATGTACTAACCTCCAATTCCTATCCTTACTTTTCTTTCTCCAAATACCCAATCGCCACACAATCAGCTCTGTAATAGACGTTAAGCCATCTGTAAGCTTAGAACGACGATTCTTCAAAACTTTTAAGGAACATTGAAATATCTCTGTAGTACGTGTTTAACTATTCTATCCATCTATCCTTCCAGTGTTGCACCAGCACAACAAGAATACAGCGCGAGGCAGGAACAATCTGTGAACGGAGCACCGGATCCTCGCTAGCGCTGCGGCACTGCATCCTCACATGTTTAATTATTGACAATATAGATTATTTAAATGAAGTTAAAGTTTTATCTGTATCATATAATAAACATATTTTGCTGCATTTCATCTTAAAATGATATCGTCATCATATGTAAATACGCACTTTATGAAGTGGCTCAGGTTGTAAGATATTATAACTGTAGTGTAAGTCTACAGTGAGGTGATTCTACTTATAAGTCCTAACAGTTCTACAAGGAGCACTTGATGGACTGACTGAGTGCGTTTAGAGTTCTTGGGATGAAACTGTTTGTGAACCGCGAGGTCCGTACAGGAAAAGCTCTGAAGCGTTTGTCGTATGAGAGCAGTTCAAATAGACAGCATGGCTGAGGCAGCGTGTGCTTGATGCTGTATCCTGATAATCTGATCAGCTGCTGTAGAACTGTGATTCACACTCAGATACAGTGATATAAATACTCCGAGTGGTGCAGTGAGAGTAATATGGAAAAAGATGATCTGCTGAGGCAACTCCTAACGGGAGCAGCTGAAAGAAGAAGAAGGTGCAGTGAGAGTAACAACGCTAAAGCAGTTATGGTATTTGGAATAGTTTGGTCAGTCTGTGGACCATTATATTGTCACAGGTTAATTACAATCAGATCATTAAACTAATAAACGATATGCAGTTAATTTCAGTGTATTTATAAAGCCGCGTCAGGGATGAGGATCTAAAAAAGAAAGGGAAACCACACTGGAACAGTAGCACTGCTTTGACGCTGGATGCCGCCAGTTTGCAAAACCAAGCGCAGAACTTGTGTACGTCAAGCATTTAGCTACCGTGAAAATGGGCGTGGCTTTACGCCAAGTTTAGATTTTATACATCACAATGTGAGCGCTGAAACGGGAGGACACAACATTTTTGTGCGTACGCACCATTTATACATGAGGCCTCAGGTGCTCCACGTTACGAGTCTTAGTCCGTTGTGAGTCTCGTCACCGCAGCTGCTAGGTATCGTGTGCCTACAGTCTTGTTAATCATTCTGCCAGGTGGAGTGAGTACGTAATTCGTAATCCGTTTATTCTACAATCACTCAGATATTTTTGACATTTTTTTACTCCAAGCCTCAGTTTTCATGACGGACTTGTTCAGAAAGACTTTATTTCTCGTGGACAGACTGTTAGACACCGACATTATCTTGAACTGCAGAGGTGTCTACAGGAAATAATTGGGGAAAAAAAAGACATTTGTGAAGTGGAACACCTGTGCACACCTAACCGAAGATGACATTAGATTATTTATTTATAAAAACATATTTAAAACAACAGACATTGCGCCAAAGTGCTGTACAAAGAAGCATTAAAATAAACACAGTGCAAACAAGCAGATTAATAAAACAACCAATTATAACATCCGCCACAATCCCATTATACACTGTGAACAGCGGAAGAAAACAAGTAGGTCTTAAGCTGAGTTTTATAAACCTCAATAGAGGATGAAGACCTGACGTGAAAAGGCAAGTCATTCCAAAGCTGTGGAGCAACAACTGAGAAAGGTCCGTCTCCCCTTGACTTCAGCCAAGATCTTAGGACTACAAGGAGTGGTGGTCCAGATGACCTCAGTGCTCTCATAGGGGTGAAGGAGGTCACAGATGTATTTTCACTGTGCTCTGTACAATAATTATTTTATAAATCCATTCACAGTTAGCACACAGGGGCTCTCGGCATTTAGAACTGCTAGGCAAGTATTTGAAGAGAGAAGGTACAACTACGAAAATGGGCATTGAGCTATTTCTGTGTTAGAGATGAAATGGAATTCTCGCCTTCCCTTGTTTGGAACCTAAGTAAGGGTCTGCACGTGGAGAAGACCGTATAAAAAGACTTGGACAGCAGCCAAAAGCCTTGAAGCTGACGGACGAATGGGTGATTTCATCATTCGTCCTGAGAATCCTTCCAGCGCAGCGACAGAAAATGGCAGACTGTATACATCGAGATCCCACCTTTGTTAAAGTATTGTCATTTGGTTTCCTCCGTTTGTAATGCCACGTAAATTGTCATTAAAGAAAGCTAAGTTATTTTCTCTTATGTAATTGTATACCGCCGTATCACTATGGGAGGGATATCGCCTTTTAATATTATATCTTGTAAGATATGGCCGGCCATGTACCCCGGCCAATACCCCCAAGCCGCCAGGTGGAGCCCTCCTTGCAGCATAGAGGTCCCCAGAAGACCAGCAGGGCATTATGGACAATGGAGTTTTTATGCACCGCCCTGCTGGATGCCATGGGGGCCACGAGAGGGAGCTGCAGGGAGGACCGAAGAGTTCTTCGTGCCCTATGACCCGGAAGTTCGTCATAGGAAGAGCGACGGGCTTCCGGGGTGAGAAAAAGCATTGTTTACCCTGACTCGGAAGGAATAAGGACTTCTGGACTGTTGGATTGGGAACACTTCCAGGTCAGGGGATATAAAAGAACTGTGGGAGATCCCAGACAGACGAGCTGAGTTGGGAGGCAGGGTGGCTAAGCGTCTGGGAGATTGGAGGATTTGGTTATTTGTTATTATTGGTTTATTGAGTATTTGGGAGTGGAGGGTGCTTTGTGCACTTATTATTATAATAAATATTCATCTTTTGGACTTTTACCTGGTGTCTGACGTGGTGTCTGAGGGTGCAAGGGTGCGAGCAAAGCACTTAATCTGTCACAATCACAATATAGTTTCAAGTTACTTAAAATGCCGCCATTAAAAAGAACTTATTCCAACTAGGGAGCTAGCGATCCCTATCGGAAAATACCTGAGATCTTTTCTCAAGTAGGTCAATCATTGCTGATGGAGATGGAACACTCCCAATGGTGACAGTCACACTGCAGTGAAGTCTGAAAATGCTGGACTGTTGTCCTGAGTTGCAAGTGCTCTGCATCTGTAATCTGTGTATTCCTGAAGGTTAGCAAAAGTAAGACTAGACAAATGGAAGTAGTAGTGAAGGTGTGACATGGAGCACTGGGTCTGCAGGTGAAGAATCTGTTCATTTGACAAAAGGGGATTTATGTTTAAAGGAAGGGTGCTCCCCAAAAGCCTTCCCACCATAAAACATTTGGTGCTGTAAGACAACAGACAGGGTTGATTTGATTTTATAGGGCGACAAAACTCGTGCCCATTGATATCATTTATTACATGCCAACCAACATCTCTTGTCAAATGCTTATCATCGCCACCATCAGAAGATAAATTAAAGCTGGTCAGTTTATTGAGTGAAGAAGAAAGACAACATCAGTGAATTTGCTGTAATTGGTTTAAACTTCAGAGTTTGGAGAAAAATATTTGGTGAAAATGTTTTGATGTCCAACCTGTTGGAATGTATTTTGTAATACATGGCCAAGTGATTGAGAAACTGAGTGATAACCACCATGATGGCAGAAAGAAAAAGAGCAGAAGTGACATCTGCTGAGTGTTCAGCACGCCACAGAAGGTGACTAAGTGACAAAGAATGAGGAAAAAGAAGCAGCCATGACACAGAAGTACATTCACAAGAAATAAATGATCTTGAACGTGGCACACTTTACTCTTTAAAGAAATAATAACAAAAAAGTTTGCAGCAAACCGGTGGCCAGAAAAATTTATTGTAATAAAATTACAGTCCCTGCAAGTCCCTCTATTGATAAGCACCCAAGGTACAATACATGCATGTTCACAATTAATAAGGTGTAAATTAATTAGGTGTAAATATTATGTTTATAGATCAGTGAGTATCAAACTTTATTAAATGTCAATAAAAGACACAAATATCCTGTGGTAGAGTGTTTATGGCAAAGTGATCGAAAAACAAAGTGATAACCACCATAATGGCAAAAAGATAAAGAAGAGCAGCCAGTTCTGCTGAACATCAAACAAATCGCAAAACAGATAGATATGAAAGGCACTATATAATAGATAGATAGATAGATAGATAGATATGAAAGGCACTATATAATAGATAGATACTATAGATAATAGATAGATAGATAGATAGACTAGATAGATAGATAGATAGATATGAAAGGCACTATATAATAGATAGATAGATAGATAGATAGATAGATAGATAGATAGTAAAGGATAGATAGATAGATAGATAGATAGATCCATTATACATTCTGGTGGTCTGCCCTCATTTGGGTAGCTAAATCACAGTTACCCGAATTTTAGACCCCTGCCATCATACCACCAGTGTGACAGTCAGTGGGTTCCAATGGGATTAGTCCTTGTTCTATCAGTCATTTTTATTTCCTATCTTTTTTTGTATTTATAATTTCCATTATTAGGTTATACTATAGAGTGGGTTGCAAGCACCGTTTGTTGGAATGTAAAATGCAATGAACTTTATTGGTAGGCTTGGAATGGGCACCTTGAGAATGATAACCTCGAGGTGTCATGATTTATTATGGACTGGTTCAGATAATTCACAAATAAATGTGTCTGATCAATCAGCAGTTGACAGGGAGTCACCATCTTAAACTCTTATGACTTATCAGCCGTGAAGACCTCACAGTCCTCATAAAACAAGTCAGTGTATCGCAGGATGAGCTCCAGAGTGTTGAGGATGAGGATGTCAGTGTTGCAGTCCAACATCAGCTTGGATGAGTAGTTTTTCACTGGGAAGATGCAGGACAAGGGCAGGCCGAACAGATTAACAACAGTGTGGACCTGCAACACAGGATGAAACGTCAATGAGGTGGGCATACATGACCTCCATTGCCTTGCTACACATTTATGAATAATGTACTGTGATAAGACATACATCGTTAGTGCTTACCTTGTCCTGGACGTGCCTGCTAAAGTACATCATGCTTGCATTTTGGTTAACGACATGGCAGACTTTATCGGTGTGAGTCAAAAGAGCAACAAGTGGGACTCCTAGGACACAAACAGAAAATGACAGAGCATAAAAAGAAGAAGAGTGGTGCCCTGTGGTAGGTATTTTCAGCAAAAAATGAAATGAAATTAAAATTATAAAATGAAAATGCAAGAATGCTGGTAAAATTAAAAATAAAATAAAATGACACCATTTGCAATTTCATTTCCAGTTTAAACAGCAATGAAGCTTCAAAAATCAAAATTAAAGAACACAAATAAGCACTGGCGCCACCTACTGCTCACTGAATTTTAATTTTTCACTTTGCATTTTCATCAGGCAAGTATATTGTAATTAGTGTGGGTCAGTGGGCGGTGCTTTGCAGCTCGATTTCCCACAGTTCTTTGTCCTTCGTAGCTGTAGCCACTTCAATCGATAGAATACTTCTCACCTCGACTGTGTTTAAGTCACGTGATTTTGATCTTTTCAGCTCCTAATAACAATAAATATTCAGATCGAGCCAGCGATCAACCACAGATGAATGGGACAAAGGAGGAGGAGGAGGAGGTGAAAACTGCAGAGGTGTACATTTATTGTTCAATACTACAAAAATACAAAAATACAAATCATCCAATTTCCACTTCAGTGTAAATACATGTAAATTATGTCGTAATAAAGGCACATTTTTGTCATGTTAAATATTGTAATTAAATAGCATATTAATTAGTTCAGAAATGCAATTATAATAATAATAATAATAATTTATTTATATTGCACTTCATATTTTAGAAATCTCAAAGTGCTACAGAGTAAAAACAAAAATAATAAACAAGAAAATCTATGTATACTTTAACAAAATATCTTTCTAAAAGATGAGTTTTAGATTCCGTTTAAAACATCAGTCGACTGGGGCTCTCAGGTAGTCAGGGAGGGCGTTCCACAGTCTCGGCCACAGATGAAAAGCCCTATCACCCATACTGCGAAGCTTGGTTCTAGGGACTTGGAGAGTGTTAGTGTGTACGGAGCGAGAGTGCGTGAGGAGGTATGAGGGGTAAGGAGTTCCTGTAAGTAAAGGGGGGCATGTCCATAGATGCACTGATGGGTGAGGAGAACAACCTTGAACTCAATTCTGAGTGAACAGGGAGCCAGTGAAGGGTTTTCAGGATTGGGGAGATATGGTCATGCTTTCGCACCCTCATCAGGATCCTGGCAGCGCAATTCTGAATATACTGGAGTCTCTGAATACTCTTGCCAGGAATCCCGATGAGGAGCGCATTACAGTAATCCAACCTGGAGGAGACAAAGGCATGGACAGCTTCTCTGCATCTTCCAGGGTGAGAGTTGGTCGGAGTTTAGCGATATTCTTGAGGTGGTAGAAGGAAGACTTACAGAGGTGTTCGATGTGGGCGTCAAAGGTGAGTTGAGGGTCCATTTTAACACCCAAGTTGGTGACAGATGTGGAAAGGGAATGTTTTGGCCAGCAAAGTGATACTGGTGATGGTAGAAGAGCGGAGATGGTGTGATGTGCCAACTAAGATGGCTTCTGTTTTGGATCTGTTTAGCTGAAGAAAATTGAGCCTCATCCACGCCTCTATCTCCTCCAGGCAGGTAGTCAATGTAGAGATTGGCAGAGGAGCAGTAGAGGAGGTGGGGGTAGTCCTGAGGTAAAGCTGAGTGTCATCAGCATAGCAGTGAAAAGATAAACCATGTCTGCTAATGACATTTCCAAGGGGGAGCATGTAGATGGTAAAAAGGATGGGGCCTAGCACAGAGCCCTGTGGGACACCACAAGTGACGTTGTGGGTATGAGATTTTGCGCTGCCCAGGGCGCGTGCTCAGTTCTGCCGGTCAGGTAAGATGTGAACCAATTGTGAACATTTCCAGAGAGTCCAATGGTGTATTTCAGGCGGTGAAGGAGAATGTTGTGGTCTATTGTGTCAAAAGCAGCTGTCAGGTCAAGGAGGATGAGTAAAGAAGGGGAACCAGTATCTGCTGTTATCAGAAGATCATTGGTGACCCTGACCAGGGCTGTTTCGGTGCTATGGCCAGGGCTGAAACCAGACTGAAACTTTTCAAACAGATTATTCAGTTTGAGGTGGTCATGAAGTTGAGTTGCAATTATTTTTTCCAGAACTTTAGAGAGAAATGGAAGATTGGAGATCGGCCTATAATTGGAGAGAACTTCAGAATCCAGGGTGGGTTTTTCAGTAGGGTCTGATGACAGCAGTTTTAGTGAAGAAGGAATATGGCCAGCCAAAGGGACTGGTTTATGATCCTGGTGATAAGTGGAGAGACGGCAGAGACGTTGGCCCTCCGTAAAGCTGAGGGGAAAGGGTCCAGGGAACTGGTAGACAGTTTCATTTTCCTGATGACGTCCTCCACCTCTTCCCGTGTGGCAACAGAGAAGGAGCAAAGGGGCTGGACAGTCTCAGACAGTAGGTCGACAGTTGGGGGCAGGATATCCGTGGTGGAGAGGTGTAAGCGGATGTTATCAACTTTTTGTTTGAAGAAATTGATATGCATATTGCACCTCTCATCGGTGGCCTCAGAGTGGGAAGGTGAAGGAGGTTTGAGAAGGTGATTTATAATTGAAAAAAGTTTTTTGGGGTTCCTGGAACTGTTGCTGATGATGGTGGAATAGAACCTGGACCGTGCAACCTTCAGAGCTTCTGCATACGCCCTCTTGTGTTCCCTGTAAGCCTGTTTGTGGACAGTCAGCCCAGAGGCCTTGAACGCGCTCAAGGACACGCCCAGTCGTCTTCATTTTTCGCAGTTCGCAGGTGTACCAAGGTGCTGAGCACGAGAATGAGAAGGACCTGGATGTTAAGGGGGCATGGAAGTCCAGGAGACTGCTCAGGGACTGGTTGTAAAAGTCCACAAGGTCAGCAACAGAGAGGGAGCTGGTAGGGTCAGAGGAGAGAAGTTTAAGGTCCAGGGCCAAGGCATCCACATTGATGTTCTTCAGATTTCTGAAATGGATCTGTCGTTTTAGTTTGATATGGGGGGAAAGAAAGGGCAGCTCCATTGACACTACTTTGTGGTCTGAAATACCAAGATCATATACCTGTAGGTTACTGATTAAGGCAGAATTTGAAATGACCAGGTCAAGTGTGTGACCCCTGGAATGTGTCGGGACATCAACATGTTGTTGTAGATTGAGAGAATCCAATAGCTCAAGGAAATCAGCATTGAGATAACCTGTGGGATTGTCAACATGAATATTTATATCTCCTAGAATTATGATGTTGGCAGAGGTAGCACAGAGTGTTGTGAGAAGATCAGTCATTTCAGGGATGAAAGCAGAGTTGGGTTTTGGAGGTTGGTAGATAAGGAGAACAGTCATGGGAAAAGGAGGCTTACATTTAAATGCAAGGCACTCGCAGGAGGATGTTGCAGGTATAAAGATATGGGACAACCCCAAATCCTGACGGTGGATGATAGCTAAGCCACCACCACGCCCAGTGCTGCGAGCTGCTTCCAAGTAACTGTAGCCAGGAGGACAGGCTTCATTTAGGGCAGAGTAAACCTCTGACTGGTGCCATGTTTCTGTCAGACACATGAAGTCAAGTCCTTTCTCCCTGATGTGTTCTTCAATCAGTGTGGCTTTATTGCAGATGGATTGAGAGTTAAACAGTTCAAATTTGACTAATGACTGTGAGGTCAATCTCTGTACTGGTCGCAAAACATTAAAATCCACTCCACGCAGCTTAGAATCAACTCCACAAAATACAACCAGGCGGGGATGTGAGAATCTCACGGTGTTTCTCTCAATAGCTCTGGTGTTTCCCATGCTGGAGCGCAAAGATCTCACGATACTTTCAGAGTTGATAGTAGTTGGAATGACGGTGCTCTGATGACGCGTCAAACGTGCGACAGGTGACCAGAAAGATGGAATATTGGGAGCAGAGCACTTTGGCTGGTTATGGAAGATGAACTTTCGACCGGAGCCTCTATGAGTGTATCGAGGACGGCGAAGGAGTCCAAGTTCTTTAATGATGGAGATGTTAATTTCAGGAGTGGTTGTGAGATTAAGTCGGCGGAGTTGTGAGCTGGAATAACTGAGCGCCATTCTGAATGAAGAAGAAAGGAGAGATGCTATCCAGACAGCGCCGTAAAATCCAAAGCAGACAATAAAACAGAAAATCCGGGCATCAGGTAAGTGGACCGCAAAAACTTGATAAAATCCGTAAAATCCACGGCAGACGGTAAAACAGTATATCCGGGCAACAAGTGAGTAGTCAGCTAAAACTTAATAAAACTTGGTAAAATCCGTAAAACCCCACGGCAGACGATAATACAGTACAAAAAAGTAAAAGTAAAATAATAAATTAGTAATATAAAACTCATAAAACTCAGAGGGAGAAGCTGCGAACATTCAACGCCAGCGTCCTCTCCACTGTAAGTAGATATCTCTCTCTCTCTCATGCTCTATGGATTGAATTATGCAAGGTCTTCGGATTTTGTGAGACGGTTTCACAGTGAAGCTCGCATTACAGAGGTGAAAATATGAAAATCAACTAAATTAAACATAATCAAAGTGAGAAGTATTCTGTCACTTAAAGTGGAAAAATCTACGAAGAACAAAGAATTGTGGGAAATCGAGGTGCAAAGCCCTGCCCATTTGCATGTCGAGAACGTGAAAGTGAAAATGCAAAGTGGAAAATGAAAATTCAGTGAGCAGCAGGTGGCATCAGTGCTCGTTTGCTTTTTACTTTTCTTTCTTCCATGTTCAATGTTGTTCAGGATGAAAATGAAATTGCAAATGGTGTCATATCGTTTTAAGTTTTTGCACCATTCTTACGTGTAGACTTTGAAAATGAGATTACAAAAGAAATTGTATTTTCATTTTATAATTTTAATTTTCATTTCCTTTTTTGTAGAAAATATCCATACACTTGACTTGACTTATAGTTTTCAGACTCTTTCTCTGTACGTTTATCATTCGTTTGCTCAGAGGTTGATGCGCTTGCCGCTCCTTGAGCAGCTCTTCTTTTCTCCACCCTAGCGGCCCTCTTCTTTTCTACTTTCGTAGAATAGAAGTAACAAGCTGGTTAAGTTTGCAGATAATACCAAGATAGGTGGATTGGCAGATAATCGGGAACCCTTTGAATCATCACAGAGGGACTTAGAAAGCAGACGGGCTTGGGTAGATTTGTGGAAAATGAAATTTAATGTCAGTCAATGTAAAGTAACAATATAAGGTTTGATTACACAATGGGAGGTCTGAAAATCGAAAGCATGTCTTATGAGAAGGATTTAGGAGTTGTAGAGGACTGGACACTATCAACTGCCAGACAGTGTTCAGAAGACATTAAGAATGGCAGGTTATACAGTTATTACAGTATAATGGAGTACAAGTCCAAGGAGGTTCTGCTGAAGCTTTATAACACACTGGTGAGGCCACATCTGGAGTCCTGTGTGCAGCTTTGGGTCTTCAGTCTACAAAAAGGACATAGCAGCGTTGGAAAAAGTCCAGACGAGAACAACTAGACTGATTCCAACACCACAGGGGGTGAGATATGAGGAAAGATTAAAAGAGTTGAGCCTTCTCATTTTAACCTAAACCATAAAAGAAGTGTTTGAAATTATGAAGAGGAATTAGTCCAATGGATTGAGACAGTGACTTTAAAATGAGTTCAACAAGAACACGGGACACAGTTGGACACTTGGTAATGTAAAGTTTCGCACAAACGTTAGGAAGTTTTCTTTACACAGACAGCCACAGACACATGAAGTAAGCTACCAGGTAGTATGGTAGACAGGAAGACTTTTGGGACCTTCACAACTCAACTTGATGTTATTTTAGAAGAATTAATAGGATAAGCCTTGTGAGCTTGGGCTGGATAGCCTCTTCTTGTCTTGATTTATCTAATGAAATTTAATCCACTCGGAGTAAATTTGCTTTGTTTTTAGTTAAGACTTGTGACCTATGGACATGAATTAAAATGCAATACTTTACGCTTTTGTATTGCATTTTAAACTGGCACAAATATTATGTGCTGTAATGAAAAGCAATTGATAATTTGTTAGATTTTTTTTTTAATTATGACACAATAAAACTAAGTTAATGTAAAATACACAACGCGCATATGCACTGCATTTCAATATATAGCTAACACGTTGGATTGTATTAAATTCTGGGGTGGATAATCTTCTATACTCGCTAGCCAGCTCTTTTGGATGCGCTCCCACTAGTCTCACAGAGGACCTGAAGCCAAAGAATGTGGCAGAGGAAGGCCAGTGTTACAATTTTTATGTGACATTTCACATGCCCATGCTGCTGTTGTTGTTTTACTGTCACATCTCCCACAAAACGCAGCACCCCGGGGCACTCTGGTAAGGTGGCTGTAATGTCTTGTACTGTAAACAGAGTTCACCGTGCTTCTGTTTCTGTCAGCAATGCCATGTGCCTGCGTGGCTGTTGGTTTCCTGTTTACCGCAGTGTGGCACCATTTCTCGATTTCCTGTGTAAAGGACCCAAATCCCAATGTTGTGGCCAACTCTTCAGACATGTTACCCCCATGATGACATAAGCTCTAAATTGAGGCCAAGGTCAAACTTCAGGGCCCAGTGGTTTGTTGGTTTTAATAACAGACAAACAACCCTTAGCAACCCTTATCCTTATGAGAAGGATTGAGGAGTCGTTGTGGACTCTAAGCTATCGACTTCCTGACAGTGTTTAGAAGCCATTAAGAAGGCTAACAGACTGTCAGGTTATATAGCGCCTTGACGTGTGGAATACAAGTCACAGGAGGATCTGCTCAAGCTTTATAACAGACTGGTGAGGCCTCATCTGGAGACCTGTGTGCAGTTTTGGTCTCCAGGCTACAAAAAGGACATAACAGCACAATAGAAGGTCTAGAGAAGAGCGACTAGGCTGAATATGGGGTCTACAGGGGATGAATTATGAGGAAAGATTAAAAGAGCTGAGCCTTTAAAGGAGATTAAGAGGAGATCTGACTGTAGTGTTTAAAATTATGGAGGTTATTAGTCCAGTGGATCAAGACTGTGACTTTAAAATGAGTTCATCAAGAACACAGGACACCGTTGGAAACTTGTGAAGAGTGAATTTCACACAAACATGAGGACGTTTTTCTTTACACAAAAAACGATAGACACTTGGAATAAGCCAAGTAGTGTGGTGGACAGTAAGACGTTAGGGACTTTCAAAACTCGACTTGATGTTTTTTTGTTGAGAGGACTGGCGAGCTTTGTTGGGCTGAATGGCCTGTTCTCGTCTCGAGTGTCCTAATGTTCTAACACGTGCAAATGAAATTTGCTGGGAGGAGCAGAGGAGGCAAAAACCACGAGAGAGAGAGAGAAAGATGAGTCATTGTGTGCTGTGCCAATCATATATTTGTGGCTATGGTGGGAAACACTGATGTAAGAGTTTTCCACATAATAATAATACTCTTTGTGCTTTTTAACTTGTTCCCGGTTTCTCTTGTGTTGTGTTTGAGGTGCTGGAGCCCCAGTACTGTCCTATATATATTGTTATGGGCAGCTGTGGCTGTCTATATATGCATTTATTTATTCTATCAGTTCCATCAGTTTTTGCAAAATGAGTGTTTGGAGAACTAAAATACACTTTTCTAACACTAAACACTAATTCAGTAGATATAAAATAACCATTTAAGGCAAGAATTTTTGTGAACTCTCTGAAGTGCCCAAGACTTTTGCACAGTACTGTTTGACATAAACATTTTAATGGTATAAAATAAGAAAAGTCACTTCTCTCTATTCCTCTTCACCCTGCTCACTTAAAGGAGGAAATGGCATGGCAATTTACACATATAGATATTTCAAACTGTACCTCATTAGTCTACACCTTATGGCCCACCGTCTGGCCCTGATGTCCACATATTGGCCTCATTTTTTGGTTGTATATTCAGTATGCTTCTATTCATTTTCCTATAAGCGTGTCATGATGGATCTGTGCATCCATGTGGAGATCAGATAAATATGACGGCTGGATTAAACCACGAAGCTCTTCACTTACCAAGGTCTCTGATATGCAGCTGCAGCTCCTTCAGGTTATCCAGGAGAGTTTTAGAGTAGCCATTCAAGTCTTTGGCGCTGAACACAAAAACCACGCAAGCAATTTTATGCTTCAATGTTGGTTCACTGACATAGCCTGTGGAGTCCTGGGAAATGGCTTCTGACGGATTGAACTGTCAATGGAAACATAAAGAACTCCAGGTGAGTACAACTCTGACTTGAAATAGCAGATCTGGACCATGTGAGAAACTCCTGGAGGTTTAGAAGACAACAAAGGAACCATTCTTATTAGAAGAGTTCATCTGAATTCATAGCTTTCCAAAAAGGTCTTCAGTGGATAGCAGAGGGCGATGCCCGTGTGTTTGCATTTACAGGCCGAGTGATGGATTTTCATACTGTGTGTGTTTTGATATCCCTAGTCTGCTGGGGTAACAGCTGGTGGGGACACTTGGCTACTGAATTAGAGGAGGAATTCCAAAAACAGGAGGATATGGGATAGCCTGATAAAGGTGGCATGGAGAGCCCCTACAGTGATTGCTCATCTGACAGACCTTGAAAGGTCAGGCACCCTGAAGTGAAGACACCTATCTTCCAACTCAACTGGGGATCTGGAATATGTTCAAAAGGACCAAAAGTAAAATGAGACCAGCTAGTCAAACTCACCTTGTACCTCTCTGGCACGTGTCCCTTGATCACCTCCAGCACATCCTTCACATTCACTCCAGACACTTCCGCATCTCCCATCCCCATCATGTCGCACAAAACTAAAGAGGTCGCCTTTCCACCTCGGACAGCTTTGATGTTGTACGATCTAAACTGTAAAGGAAAGGGACTTTAGTTATATACTGGCAAACCGTGCTGGCGAAAACTTGGCAAGAATAAAAGCGTTAATAAAATGAAAATGAGGGAGAGAAGAACATCACACGTTACAGTAAGAAAGGATATTATTTTAATAAATAGTGACTCAATATTAGAATAGACACTTGATTACTATGGGATGTTTTTATAGTCACTTACTGTACAACAGCCTGAATAATTACAATACAAAGTGTAACAGGAGCAGGTTAACCAAACATATTGGATAAGAAGGGAAATGCAGCGCAATATGTACGTCAGTATGTGTGAAGTGTGGCTGTCAGGTAATGGACTATACCGATGTCTATAATAATTGTCAGAAAATGCAATTTGTTGCAATGTTATTGTCAGCGAAAATATTCCCCTGTGTGTAACCTGCAAGTACCTGTACGTTTAACTCAGGTTTCGATGTAACTGTGTAAAATGTAGTGTACAACTGGCCATGGGTAAAAACAAGGCCTGGCAAATAAACTCCGACGTTACTAAACGTTTGTCATTGTGACTTGGTGATACAATATGCTAAACGAACGGGGAATTGCTTACATCGTAATATAAAGGGAATGTCTTGTGTTGAGTTGTCAGTGTTATGGAATCCCTGTGGTTTTTCCGTCGTAATGTTTCTTGTTGTCTGGCAGTTTGCCGCTGCTCTTCAGATGGGTTTTGTGTGTGTAATTCATTTTTTCATTAACTGTCCAGGTGAAAGACTTGCTGCCGCTGATCTTCGGATAATGTCGCTCTGTGGTTTGTCATACGGTGTCTTTGTTGTTCTAAGGCCTGTGCTCGCCGGTCTGGCGTGATGTCGATGTTTCTAATCCTGTGTGTTGGTGTGAGTATGTAGGCCAGCGAGAACGTTTTTGTTGGTCGCAGCTATGCTGTATGTGCCTTTTCATTTTTTGGAAGGCTTCCTTTGAAGTGAAGGAAAAAGGAGGTGTAAAATGGTGGTGTCATAATGCAGTTCGGTCAGTAGCAAAGTATGCAGTGAATAAACAGTCAATTACCACAGTCGATAATCGATCACATTGAAGAACTGAAGACTTTAAGATAAACCTAAGACCACATAGGTTCTCTGCCAGGAACACCTCGCTGTTATTGTGTAGGGATATAGTAGTTGTTTATATCGAGCATGGACGTACACAAGCGAAATAATATAAGGTTGGTGAATTAGTGTTCTCAATGTCTTTAATTATTTAGGGAAGACACATTTATGTAGTCAGTATGTCGTATTGCTTCTTTTTGACTGTGATCTCTGTCTCTTATTTGACATTTGGCCTGCCTGTGCATTCTGGTTCTGATCTCTGTATTCATCCGGATATCCTCCACATTTGATGAATTCATTTCCCTGTCTATCTGATTCTCTAGCTTTATTACTAAAACAAGCTTCATCCTGCTCCTAAATGAAAGATCCAATGGCATTTTTGGCATTAAAATTGTGTCGAAGCCAAATGGACCTGAGAGAGAGAAAGAGGATTAGAAGCACCATTAGAAGGGGCGTGGCTTGGGAAAGAGACATTGTGAGAAGGGGCGTGGCTTGTGATAAAGCGAGAGCAGGACAGAGAGATGCTGACAGAAGTGACAGGGGGATGGGCAGAAAGGAGGTTAGAGAGAGAGGTGCTGTTAGAAGGGGCGGAGCTTGTGAGAAAGTCAGAATAAGAGAAGGAAGGTGATGCTACCAAAAAAAGGTGGGGTTTATGAGAGACAGGAAGAGAAAGAGACAGACAGACGCGCCATCAGAAGAGGTAGAGCCTGGGAGAGAAAGAAAGATGGAGAAATGCTGTCATAAGGGGTGGGGCTTGCAAAATAGAGACAGTGATAAAGGAGAGATGTTGTCAGACGTGGCAGAGTCTGGTAGAGAGACCATTTCAGGAAAGATGGGGCCTGGAAGTGAGAGAGAGAGAGTTTGAAGCACTGTTTAAAGGGACAGAGCTGGGGAAAGAGACCTTTCTAGAAGGGACAAGACCGGCAAGACAGAGAGAAGGGGAAGGAGACAGAGAGAGACACTGTTTGAAGGGGCAGAACATGCAGTAAGGATAGAGGAAGACAGGGAAAGCGATGCTGTGAAAAGGAGTAGTGTCTGTGAATGACTGAAAGAGACAGACAATCATACTCTCAGAAGGGGTGGAGCCTGGGAAAGAAGAGAGAGAGAGAGAGAGAGAGAGACAAATGCTTTTAGAGGAGGTGGAGTCGGTACAGAAATCATGTCATAAAGGATGGAGCCTGGAAGAGGTTTTGGGGGGATATCAGAAAAAGTTATGAGGACTGTTAAAATGTTAAGAGCTTGAGAAAGAGACCCTGCTAGAAGGAGTGAGGCCTGACAGAGAGGGGGTGGGGGAGGCACACACACACACACACACACACACACTGTTAGAAGGGGTGGAGCCTGTGGGAGAGACAAAGAGTACCAGAGACAGTGACCACACTGTCAGGAGTGGGATGGGAGAGTTAGTGACATGATAAGACCTTAAACAGAAGCACTTGCAGACAACTAAAGTAGTTCTACTCAAAACTTACAGTGTTCTATACACCAGACAATAAGGACCCTATAATATTATAAATTCATTCCTCTGTTTAAATCCATAGACATGGGGATGTGGCTGCTGATGAGCCTCAGAAGAGCTCTTAGCTCAAATCATCTCAGCTGGTGCTGCCTTCAACCCCAAATGAGTGGCATGAATGTGGAGCTGCATGGATCGAGCTGTGGAAGGTCTGAGAACAGTTGGAGGGCGGCCAAGGAAGGAGATGGCCTCCAGTAAGCCTCATGTGAAACACTGTGTGTGACAATGACTACCATCAGCAGTGATCATTAAGTTTCAATTTGAATAATGCCATAAAAAAATAACAAAGTGAAGATCTGTCAGCTGATTGTCATCCAGGACAATTCACAAAAGATGGGATTAAAAGACACATCAACATCAAATACAAAACACCAAAAGAAGAAACACAGAAAATATTCATGAATGTTTGTTTGTATAGAGGCCAAAGTGCTAAATCAATTTATAGATAATTAAGGGGCCTGATTCTCCCCGCTCTTGCTGCTGATGATGATGATGACTACTCCAAAAGAGCAAGATGTACAAGTTAATGCACACCTTAAATTGATTCACAAATGAATCAAACAATGGGATGATTAAATGGCTCAGCCTTCAATCCTCAATGCAGACCTAAAAGCTCAAGCTGCACCTTCACACACCTGAGCAAAGGCACAGAGAGGACACTGGGGGTCTGAAGGCCTGAAGCAGGTGAGCGGAGCCAGGCATGAAGAGAATTTTCATGTACTGAAAAAGAAAGCTTTATCTAGTTAATAAATTGCTTTGGCCATAACAGGAAAATTGAATTATGATGACCGAGTTATGTTTAACGGTACATTAAATTACTGAGGCCAGTTTACTATTTGTTTCAAAATCTTTTATAGAGCCCTTCAGACCAGAACAGCTCAAACTGCTGCCCACTGAAAAGCAATAAAAGACCTTCTTAAAGACCAATGTAATGGAAGTGCCTCAGTGTTCATGTCATCCAAACACAGACCTGCTCCTCATGTCACACACCTTCCTTGATCCACTGTAACCTCAGTGAACATTAACCACAATGAAGAGGACTCCTTACCTTTGTGGTGAAACTCTGAGCCTTCTCCGTGCCGCCTATCGTCTGACAGGTGACAGCGCCTTCCAGAACAGAGTAGACGGAGCTGATGAAGCTGGACTTGCCTGCCCCCACCGGACCCACAAGAAGCACACGCGTCTGGGTGACCAAGTTGGTGGGTGGCTTGTAGGAGACGATGGCGTTCCTCATTTGACTGCTCTTCCTGCAAAAGATGAGAAGATGAGTGAGACTGTGAGGGGTACCTGGGCTTTGTGCTGGAATAAGCCCCACTGACATGTCTGCATTTTTTTAAATTTAGGCCTGGCAGGCTGAGTGAGGGGTTGACAGACGTCCGATTATTGAATACAGTGGATGAGTTGTGAAAGATGAGCTTCTGTAGCACCCCTTCAAAACAACCCGACCTGTGGTCTGCTCCTGAAAGAGTGATGAGATAACTTTGGATCTTAAAATTAATTCCTATTTGTTATAACAACATTTCACATCAACAATCCCAGACAGCATGATGTGGAATTACATGTGTTCATGGTAAAAATGGACAAGCCCATAATAAGTTGGACTGCCAAGTTTGAGAAACATAAGGACAACAACCTTCATGCCAACAGAGTAAGAGGTGCTGGTGTCAATGCTTGAAGATGATTGGCACAGCCTCCAAAAGAGGAGCAACACAGTCACAGCAGACGGCAAGGAAACAAAAATGACATTGAGGAGTATCACTGGTGGAGTGAATGTATAACACATCATCCTCCAGGCACCTCTGAGGTAATAATAATAATACATTTTATTTATACAAGGCGCCTTTCAGAGAACTCAAGAACACTGAACAAACAATAAATAAATAAATAAAAGACACAATTATAAACAACTTAAAACATCAGAAAATCTAAAAATTAAAACCAAACAAAACCACTATAATCAGGAGGAAGAAGAAAAAGTCATTTTAAACAAATGTGTTTTAAGTTTACATTTGAAAGATGAATATGATTTGATATTTCGGAGATCCGCAGGTAATGAGTTCCAGTGCTTGGGAGCAGAACGGCTGAAAGCTCTGCTCCCCATGGTGGTTAGACGGGCGGGAGGAACGGTCAGATGGGTGGAGGAAGAGGATCTAAGGTTACGGGATGGAATGGCAACATGTAGAAGGTCAGACAGATATGGAGGTGCGAGGTTATGGATGGCCTTAAAAGTTAGTAGCAGAATCTTAAAATCAATACGGAACTCTATCGGGAGCCAATGAAGCTGCTGCAAGACCGGAGTAATATGGTGAAAAGATGGGATTCCAGTGATGATACGTGCTGCAGAATTCTGGACTAACTGAAGCTTGTGAAGAGATTTATTAGGGAGACCAAAGAGGAGTGAATTGCAGTAGTCCAGCCGAGAAGTGACAAGACTATGAACAAGAATGGCAGTAGTATGAGGAGTGAGGGAGGGACGAATGCGATTAATATTACGTAAGTGGAAGTAAGCAGACCGGGTGATGTTATTAATGTGACATTGGAAAGATAGAGTACTGTCGAGGATGACACCCAGACTCTTGACCTGAGATGATGGGGAAACAACAGAGTTATCAATAATAAAAGAAAGATTATTGGTTTTGGATAATGATGATTTTGAACCAATGAGGAGAACCTCAGTTTGTCACTGTTTAATTTAAGAAAATTTGAAGAGAACCAGGATTTAATTTCAGAAATGCAATCAATAAGTGAGGGTGGTGGAAAAGAGGAGGTGGGTTTACCAGCAAGGTAGAGCTGGGTGTCATCAGCATAACAGTGAAAATTAATGTTATATTTGCGAAAAATATTGCCAAGGGAAGAAGGTAAATAATAAAGAAGAGGCCCCAGGACAGAGCCTTGGGGCACACCAGAAGTAACAGCGGTGGGTTGGGATGTGAAAGTTTTAAGCTGTATGAACTGAGTGCGGCCTGAAAGGTAAGATCTAAACCAATCAAGTGGAGTGTGAGTAATGCCAATCAAAGATAATCTATTAAGGAGAGTGGTATGACAAATAGTATCAAAGGCCGCACTCAGATCAAGAAGGATGAGAATAGTGATTAGACCAGAATCAGCAGCCATAAGGAGGTCATTAGTAATTTTAACAAGTGCGTTTCTGTACTATGAAGGGGCAAAACCAGACTGGAACTTCTCATATAGATTATTGTGAGACAAGTGGGTGTGAAGTTGGATAGCTACTATTTTTCAAGAATTTTGGAGATAAAGGGCAAGTTAGAAATGGGGTGAAAATTATTGAAATTAGTAGGATCACAACCAGGTTTTTAATATTGGGGTTATAGCAGCAGTTTTGAAAGATGAGGGAATAATACCAGTAGTAAGAGAAGAGTGAATGATGGCAGAAATAAGAGGGACTAGAGAGGGGAGGCAGGCTTTAACCAAAACTGTAGGCAGGGGTCCAGCTGACAAGTAGATGACTTGGATTTGCAGATGAGATCTGAGATTTCAGAGGAAGTGGGAAGCTGGAAAGAAGAGAAAGAGTGAATAGGTGAGTGTAGTTCAGAAGAAATACAGAAAGGATCTGGACCAAGGTGCTGATGTATCTTTTGGATTTTCTCATTGAAAAAAGACATAAGAGAATTACAGAAGGCAGTTGAGTGAAGGTGAGATGGTAAAGAGTCTGGAGGTTGTGTAACATTATTAAGTAAAGAAAACAAAGACTTGGTGTTACCTGTATTACTAGTAATTAACTGAGTGTAATAATTAGATTTGGTTTGAGCTATACAATCCTTGTAATAGAGTAGATGATTTTTATACATCTCTTTGTGGACAAAGAGTCTGTTTTTTTAAACAACCTTTCAAGTTGCCTGCCTTTAGCTTTCAGAAGCGAAGTTCAGGCGTAAACCAGGGGCAGAAAAGGAAAAGAAACAGATCTGTTTTTAGCGGAGCCAGAGAATTAAGAATACCATTAAGACAAGTGTCATAATATGAGACCAGTTCTATGGGAGAGGATAAATTATAAAAGTCCATTTGCGAATCAATTCTAGAAGACAGCAAATTCAAGTTGATATTCTTAATGTTACGAAAGGCTATGAGACGTGGAAGCTTAGGAACAGAAAAGGTAAGTTTAGCGTTGAATGAGAGGAGAAAGTGGTCGGTTATAGTGAGTTCATCTGCTGTAAGATCAAAAGGAACAACACCAGAGCAGCAAATCAGGTCCAAGATATGTCCTTTACAATGGGTAGGAACATCAGTGTGCTGCTGGTATCCAAAACTCTCCAGGCAAGATAAAAAGTCTCTAGTGAGAGGGATATTGATATTGTCCAGATGTATATTAAAATCCCCCAGCAGAATTATATTTGGAGTAATTACAGATAGATTGGTAAGGAAGGTAGCAAGATCGTTCAAAAAATTGTTGTTAGACTTAGGAGGACGGTAGACAGTTGCAATGATGGTTGGAACTGGCCCAGACAGTTGACACACAGTCGATTCAAAAGAGCTAACAGCAGGAGCAGGCAACGGCAGGACTTTCCACTTCTCACGATAAATTATCGCGACACCTCCTCCACGGCCAGATGCACGGGGTTGACAAGTGTAAACAAACCCCGGGGGGGTGCATTCATTAAGTTGTGAAAAGTCTTGAGGTTGCTGCCAAGTCTCAGTTAAACAGAGAAAGTCAAACTTACGGTCAATGAGGAGATCCTGAATGAGATGTCCCTTGCTCGTAAGTGAGCGGATGTTCAATAGACCAAAGCTGACAATGTTGCTGTCGCATTTGACAGTGGTGTTAGTCGACCGAGCTAAGCTGGCCAACACGCTATGGTCAGCGTTCCTATCTGTGTTATGTGGAGGGTGCCGAAAATCAGACCAAAAAGAGTTAATTCCTTTCGAGGCGTCCGTTCGGAATCTCCGGCGGGACCCACGATGGATGTATCTCCGACGAGGGAGAAGTATGACGTCCGGGTCGAAATATAGCACCGACAGCAAAGGCACAGACTGGAGAAGACGCAGTCGAAGCAGCTCAGCAGCTGGGTACTGGAGGAGGCCAGTCGCAGGTTGAATAACGAGCGACAGAAGACTCCAAACAAACATTAACCAAGCAAAATCCTACCACTCCACATTGTAGGCGAGGAGGCCGCAGGCAGCTCAGACGTCCAGAAAATAAATCGGTAAGTTTCAAATGAAACGGAGGTTAGGCTGAAGCATCAAAATCACTAGTCTAGCAAAATCAATATTCTAGTTACCGGCGAACAGCGGCGACCAGTCCCGTCAGCGTTCACTCAAAGGTATGTCCTACCACTCTGAGTTGAGAGGGAGCGCTCGCGCTAACCTTATGTTCTTTTATTTCCTCCACAGTGCTGAGAAGACAAGCAGCGAGGACAATTGACTTTGCCGCATCCGGTCCATCTGCCACATTTAGCACAGTTCCTGGAAGGAGGCGTCATTTGTTACAAGAACACATCACAGAAAAAGCTCCTTCCTACCGTGACTGTAATGGCCTTTTTTACTCAAGAAACTTTCCTGAGTCAAGGACCCCAACTTTCATTTGTTTTGGTGACATCAAGCGCACCTGTTGTTTCCTAAGAGGAATAACAGACTGTCAGGTTATATAGCGCCTTGATGTGTGGAGTACTAGTCCAAGGAGGTTTTGCTCAATCTTTATAACACACTGGTGAGGCCTCAGCTGGAGTCCTGTGTGCAGTTTGGGTCTCCAGGCTACGAAAAGGACATAACAGCACAAGAGAAGGTCCAGAGAAGAGCGACTAGGCCGAGTCCAGGACTACAGGGGATGAGTTATGAGTAAAGATTAAAAGAGCTGAGCCTTTACAGTTTAAATAAAAAAAGATTAAGAGGAGACCTGAGTGAAGTGTTTAAAATTATGACTTGATATCATTTTGAAAGAATTAAGTGGATACGACTAGCAAGATTTATTGTTCTGAATGGCCTGTTATCGTCCAGATTGTTCTAATGTAATCACAAGGATAACTAGCTAATCATATCTGCTTAATGTGACAATGTTGACATAAATAATATCCTGTCCAAGGGACCAAAAATAGGACATGAAACACAGATACCGTCTGAGAAATGGAGACACCATTTCATGTGGATGTTGGAGAATGCAACTCATGGATTAGCCTGTCTGCTGAAACTGAAAGCTGCTTAGGACAACATCCTCTTCTGACATTGCTGCTAATCTTCAGTGCGCTTTCTAAGCCTGTTAATATCCAGACTTTTTTCTACTGCTATTATTCTATCTTAGTAAATAGTAGTTTGCTTTTAAATCTTTACATTTTCTTCTTATATAATATGATGCCATGGCTTTCCATTTGTCTGTCCAGGTTTTAAATCACCTGTAGCTCGCAAACCGTTAGACCGATTGACCTGAAGTTTGGTACACATATACTACATGACGTCTACTATCCGCTTTTGGGGTGATGATTGACCTCCAAAGTTATTCCACTTTTTATTTTTATTTTATTGTAAAATCAGCTCTCTGCAGCGGCCAGCAGGGCAGCCATGTGGCACATGCATATAAGTGCCATTCTCATCCCTACCACCTTCGCCATCACTTCCCCTACCTCTTCATATCTTAACTAATTCATAAGTCTTCAATCTGCCTCAAGTGCCAGCCTAAGTGAAAAATTAAGGAAAACGTAATAAGTAATTGCAACATAAACACGGACTTAATCAGTTTTAACATCAAAAGATGCCGACAGAAGAAGAGAAGAAGTGGGCTGCTAGGGTGGAGAAAAAAATAGAGCTGCTCAGGAAGCAACAAGAGCATCAACCTCTGAGCCAACGAATGCTAAACGTACCGAGAAAGAAAGAGGATGAAAACTGTAAGTCAAGTCAAGTGTATTCACTGTATGTCATCGTGCAGACAGTCCCCAGCGGGGACTGGGTGGTCTCATGGTCTGGAAGCCCCTGCAGATTTTATTTTTTCTCCAGCCATCTGGAGTTTTTTTTTTTGTTTGTTTTTTCTGTCCTCCCTGGCCATTGGCCACCTTACTCTTATTCTACTGTATGTTAATTAATGTTGACTTATTTTATTTTCTTACTGTGTCTTTTATTTTTCTATTAGACATTAAGCCCGTTACAATAACGGGGGCTAGAACAGTAGTGCATGAACATTAGTAGGAACAGTCGATATTAAATGGCAAGGACCTTGACCTCATTCTGTTTCTTGTCTTAGTTTTTTTTTTTTGTCAAAAATATTTTTTCAAGAAGCCTAAAGTAAAATAATAATAAAAATAAAATAGAAACGTACATAATACAGTAAGTATAATTAACATTGCCTTAGTGTAAAACTTTGTAACAATCTGTAAGGCACAATATCTGAAGAAGATATTTAGGTAAAATTTTCAATTTTTTTACCTCATGAAATTTTTCTGTACAATTTCATTATAGACAACATTTCTTGTACACATTCTGTCTGAGTTTGGCAACAGTTTGCCTTGTTCAGGAATCTCTACAACCTTGAGAACAACATCTGGAAAACTTCTAACTCATGATAATGCAACATATAACTGACCGGGGCTGAATGCTGGCTCTGGCAAGTAAATGCCATCTTTTTCTAAGGTTTGCTCTTCTGAGTCTTTCTCTTTTAGTGTTTTTCTGACAGTCATTTTCTTTTTCTTCAATCGATCTATTTGCTCGTATTTTTCTTTGTCTTTCAGCCTTTTCTTTTGTTGATGTTTACTTGTTGAGCTGACCGTTCTTCCAGGAGATGTTGCTTATATAGGATTTGATTGTCTGTGTCTTTTGTTCTACTTGACGTGTCCTTTTCTTTTGGCTGGCATGTTGTTAGTAGATACCTCCGTAATATTTTCTCCTACAGTAATACTGGCTTGTATGTGGCTGTAATATGCATCCTTTAATATGTCTTTAATTTTCTCTCGCAATAATACTGGTTTGTATTTCCATAAAATGCCTGTAATTTTCTCTGACAGTAATACTGGCTTTGATGTCCGTAATATGACTTTAATTTTCTGTCACAACAGTGGGCAATCAGCAGAGTGTCCCCAGCAACTGATGTAATGTGTGGCGTGCTGCTTATAACCGTGCCTGTGGCGTCTCCCCAGCAAGTATTTTAATCTGTGGGGGCGTGCAACTGATTATTTTGTGTGGCGTCTCCCCAACAACGGATTTTATGTGCGCTGCCGCGACTACCCAATCAGCACTCTCCCCAGCAATGGTGTCCTTTATATCTTATCATGCGGGCCGTTCACAGCGCGCCCAGCTTCCACAGTGTGTGTGCGTCCACGGGCCGAGCGCATGGGCGGGGCACGGTACAATGTGCGGCGCGGCGCACGCATGCGCACTTCACCAGAAGACACACGTGGACACTGGACGCGCACAGGGGTTTTATTAAAGAGGATTCTTCATCATGTAAAGCTACATTTTTTGTATGAAAATGTGCTATATAAATAAATGTTGTTGTTGTTGTTGTTGTCGTTGTGCAGTTTGCCGCTATTGGTGTTTTTATATGTAATGTGATTGAAGTAGTAAACACAGGGCACCTAGTGTGAGGAGACTGGCACTGTCTTTCTAATGGGGTTTAGCGGGCTCAAGGAGACTCCCCAATAGTGTGAACATCATGGTGATTGGTTGGTAAGTGATTGTAACTAAATGTGTTCGTATGAGTCAGTATTTAGGCCCAGGTTTATATCCAGGAACATTTATGTGGTTAGGTTACTCTCATGGCCCAAGGTAGACTTAGGTGTAGGTCATGGCCAGGGACACCTGTGTGCTGTTCACGCTGTCCTTACGTGGATGAGCGATAGGCTGTGCAACCATCACTCATTATCAGTGCTGAAATTGGATGAGATCTGTGTGTGTCTGTGTGTGTGAAGTTTCGAGTACTAAAGTAGACCAGCCCTTGGTCTCTAACTTGGTCTCTAAGATGGCCACTGCAGTGACACTCTGAGTTGTGATCCTCTACAAGTACGCAGCTCCAATGACCGCCACAACAGCTCTAAATCCAGAACATCGTCTCATTAGCATAAATAAGGACAAAAAGAAGGTTCATCTTGGGATGATCCTGAGCTGAACGCACACTGCAGCTGACCCCATAAGGCTCCACATCGGCTCAGGTTACTCTGTGGAGTCCTCTCTAGTTAGTGGATTGTGCTCGCTGGCACCTGCAACGCCCATTCTTCAGGTACTTACTGTGTTGTCCAGATAAGCTCTTGCCAGGGGATGGGCAGGAAAGGACCGAGGTCTGAAAAAACAAACAGTTGTAAGTTAGACCTCAGTGATGGTAACAGCAGGAAAACTGAATTGGAACCAAAGGAGAACCCATGAAGAATTATGGCAGTACGCTAGGAGAAGCGGGAGACCCACCTAAGGGTCCCTGCAGTGCCTACGGTCTCCTTTGTTTCTTTCTCTAGGTGCTGTTTTCAATGTGAAATCTTACCTTCAACTCGATACACCTCCAGCTCGTCAGTTGTATAATTCCTCTTAATGAAGGTCACTGAAATATTTTGCTCGTTGTTTGAAATCTCCTTCATTGTGATGACATCATCAACCGTTATACAATTCGCTTGACAGCTCACTTTGTTAATTGATGACTTCTTAAGCTTATTCTGAAAAGGACTGAAATAGAAGTCACATCCAGTGTATGAGGACTCCACCAGCCCCTTGCAGCTGTAGACCCCCACAATGATACCTCTCTTATTATAGACCACCAGCATGATGTGACCTTGCTTGGCACACTTCTCCTGTACTTGGCTGACACTGAACCCATGGACACTGCCCTTGTGGAGCAAACTGAACTTCACGTGGCCTGTAAAGAACTCAAAGAGCTGCGCCTCAGAATGCTTGTCTAGTCGCTGTGTTATTCTAGCCATGGTGGGACCTGGAAGAGAGCAGAAAGAAAAGAGCAATGAGGACCACAAGAGACCTTCATCAGGGCAGGAACCCAAGGGTGAAGGTTAAGAAAGGTTTACAGGGTCCTGTGTGGTCCATAATTTTAAAGGAATTCTCAAACCCAAGATTTTTTTTCCAACAGCACCAAAAATGTCCATCAAAAAATTTAACATGATATACAACCTCAAATGTCAGGCGTACACTTGTGTGTCACAAATATATTTTGGCGAACATATTGTTAATGTCTGGAATAATAATAATAATAATAATAATAATAATAATAATAATAATAATAATATCTATCTATATATAGTGCCTAATATAATCTATCTATCTAATCTATCTATAATCTATCTATCTATCTATTATATAGGTCAAGCATCTATCTACTTATCTATCTATCTATTATATAGTGCCTTTCACCCACCTCACCCCTCATTCAAATAATTTTAATTGCTCCACTTGAGGACAAATAAACTTCTATCTATCTATCTATCTATCTATCTATCTATCTATCTATCTATCTATCTATCTATCTATTATATAGTGCCTTTCATATCTATCTATCTATCTATCTATCTATCTATCTATCTATCTATCTATCTATCTATCTATAGTCTATCTATCTATATATCTATCTACCTTTCACTATCTATCTATCTATCTATCTATCTATCTATCTATCTATCTATCTATCT